>NW_028328346.1:0-71324 GCF_048544385.1 Mastigoproctus giganteus
ATAGGGGAGATTTATTTTGGAAAAACTCATTTAATTTCTGGTCTTTCTTTAAACAAAGGGTGTAGTTTACATCATTTACGCAGATATAGTGTGACGGACCTCGTTTTTATCGAATTGGTTCATATGAAGTAAGTTAATCGACATGTCATTTGACTCCCATAGTAAAGCATAGGGAGGATTTCCATAGAAAAGCATAGGAGTAAATTATTCTGGAAAAACTCACTTAATTACAGTTTGTTCTTTACCAAACTTGGCAAATTTACTTTATTCACGTAAATACACTGGGATACACTTCGACTTTATCGAAATACCAGGAATTAAAAGTGATATTCCACATGGGGTCATATTCCCATAGTAATGCTTAGGGGAGATTTTTTTTGGAAAAACTCATTTAATTTCTGGTCTTTCTTTAAACCAAGGGTGTAGTTTACTTCATTTACGCAGATATAGTGTGACGGACCTCGTTTTTATCGAATTGGTTCATATGAAAAGTTAATCGACATGTCATTTGACTCCCATAGTAAAGCAATGGGAGGATTCCCATAGGAGACAATGGGAAATCAGTTTCTTTTTTAAATTAATTTCTGCTGAAAACTTGTTGATAATATGTTAATATACCTACAAATAAGCTATATTACACGTTTATTTAGTTTTCTCATCGAAATTCTTGTGTATTATTTAAGATGGGTTTAGTGTGAAAAGTGGCAAAATCAAAGATTTTTCTTCTAAAGTGAACGAAATTCATTAGTTTTCTGTAGCGTTTTGTGTTTTACAGGGAAGCACTGAAGATAATTCTTTCCTCAACAACTCGCTTAATTTCCATTATATCTCTACAAAAATTAGCCAGTTAACGTATCTAACCAAGACTTAATTGAAAACACATCGTTTTTATGGAAATTCCTGAAACTAAAAAAGATAATCCACATGGGGTCATATTCCCATAGTAATGAATAGGGGAGATTTTTTTTGGAAAAACTCATTTAATTTCTACTCTTTCTTTAAACCAAGGGTGTAGTTTACTTAATTTACGCAGATATAGTGTGACGGACCTCGTTTTTATCGAATTGGTTCATATGAAGTAAGTTAATCGACATGTCATTTGTCTCCCATAGTAAAGCATAGGGAGGATTTCCATAGAAAAGCATAGGAGTAAATTATTCTGGAAAAACTCACTTAATTACAGTTTGTTCTTTACCAAACTTGGCAAATTTACTTTATTCTCGTAAATACACTGGGATACACTTCGACTTTATCGAAATACCAGGAATTAAAAGTGATATTCCACATGGGGCATATTCTCATAGTAATGCATAGGAGAGATTTTTTTTGGAAAAACTCATTTAATTTCTGGTCTTTCTTTAAACAAAGGGTGTAGTTTACTTCATTTACGCAGGTATAGTGTGACGGACCTCGTTTTTATCGAATTGGTTCATATGAAGTAAGTTAATCGACATGTCATTTGACTCCCATAGTAAAGCATAGGGAGGATTTCCATAGAAAAGCATAGGAGTAAATTATTCTGGAAAAACTCACTTAATTACAGTTTGTTCTTTACTAAACTTGGCAAATTTACTTTTTTCACGTAAGTACACTGGGATACACTTCGACTTTGTCGAAATACCAGGAATTAAAAATGATATTCCACATGGGGTCATATTCCCATAGTAATGCATAGGGGAGATTTTTTTTGGAAAAACTCATTTAATTTCTAGTCTTTCTTTAAACCAAGGGTGTCGTTTACTTCATTTACGCAGATATAGTGTGACGGACCTCGTTTTTATCGAATTGGTTCATATGAAGTAAGTTAATCGACATGTCATTTGACTTCCATAGTAAAGCAATGGGAGGATTCCCCTAGGAGACAATGGGAAATCAGTTTCTTTTTTAAATTAATTTCTGATGAAAACTTGATGATAATATGTTAATATACCTACAAATAAGCTATATTACACGTTTATTAATTTTCTCATCGAAATTCTTGTGTATTATTTAAGATGGGTTTAGTGTGAAAAGTGGCAAAATCAAAGATTTTTCTTCTAAAGTGAACGAAATTCATTACTTTTCTGTAGCGTTTTGTGTTTTACAGGGAAGCCCTGAAGATAATTCTTTCCTCAACAACTCGCTTAATCTCCATTATATCTCTACAAAAATTAGCCAGTTAACGTATCTAACCAAGAATTAATTGAAAACACATCGTTTTTATGGAAATTCCTGAAACTAAAAAAGATAATCCACATGGGGTCATATCCCATAGTAATGCATAGGGGAGATTTTTTTTGGAAAAACTCATTTAATTTCTGGTCTTTCTTTAAACCAAGGGTGTAGTTTACTTAATTTACGCAGATATAGTGTGACGGACCTCGTTTTTATCGAATTGGTTCATATGAAGTAAGTTAATCGACATGTCATTTGACTCCCATAGTAAAGCATAGGGAGGATTTCCATAGAAAAGCATAGGAGTAAATTATTCTGGAAAAACTCACTTAATTACAGTTTGTTCTTTACCAAACTTGGCAAATTTACTTTATTCACGTAAATACACTGGGATACACTTCGACTTTATCGAAATACCAGGAATTAAAAGTGATATTCCACATGGGGTCATATTCCCATAGTAATGCATAGGGGAGATTTTTTTTGGAAAAACTCATTTAATTTCTGGTCTTTCTTTAAACAAAGGGTGTAGTTTACTTCAATTACGCAGATATAGTGTGACGGACCTCGTTTTTATCGAATTGGTTCATATGAAGTAAGTTAATCGACATGTCATTTGACTCCCATAGTAAAGCATAGGGAGGATTTCCATAGAAAAGCATAGGAGTAAATTATTCTGGGAAAACTCACTTAAATACAGTTTGTTCTTTATCAAACTTGGCAAATTTACTTTATTCACGTAAATACACTGGGATACACTTCGACTTTGTCGAAATACCAGGAATTAAAAATGATATTCCACATGGGGTCATATTCCCATAGTAATGCATAGGGGAGATTTATTTTGGAAAAACTCATTTAATTTCTGGTCTTTCTTTAAACAAAGGGTGTAGTTTACATCATTTACGCAGATATAGTGTGACGGACCTCGTTTTTATCGAATTGGTTCATATGAAGTAAGTTAATCGACATGTCATTTGACTCCCATAGTAAAGCATAGGGAGGATTTCCATAGAAAAGCATAGGAGTAAATTATTCTGGAAAAACTCACTTAATTACAGTTTGTTCTTTACCAAACTTGGCAAATTTACTTTATTCACGTAAATACACTGGGATACACTTCGACTTTATCGAAATACCAGGAATTAAAAGTGATATTCCACATGGGGTCATATTCCCATAGTAATGCTTAGGGGAGATTTTTTTTGGAAAAACTCATTTAATTTCTGGTCTTTCTTTAAACCAAGGGTGTAGTTTACTTCATTTACGCAGATATAGTGTGACGGACCTCGTTTTTATCGAATTGGTTCATATGAAGTAAGTTAATCGACATGTCATTTGACTCCCATAGTAAAGCAATGGGAGGATTCCCATAGGAGACAATGGGAAATCAGTTTCTTTTTTAAATTAATTTCTGCTGAAAACTTGTTGATAATATGTTAATATACCTACAAATAAGCTATATTACACGTTTATTTAGTTTTCTCATCGAAATTCTTGTGTATTATTTAAGATGGGTTTAGTGTGAAAAGTGGCAAAATCAAAGATTTTTCTTCTAAAGTGAACGAAATTCATTACTTTTCTGTAGCGTTTTGTGTTTTACAGGGAAGCACTGAAGATAATTCTTTCCTCAACAACTCGCTTAATTTCCATTATATCTCTACAAAAATTAGCCAGTTAACGTATCTAACCAAGACTTAATTGAAAACACATCGTTTTTATGGAAATTCCTGAAACTAAAAAAGATAATCCACATGGGGTCATATTCCCATAGTAATGCATAGGGGAGATTTTTTTTGGAAAAACTCATTTAATTTCTGGTCTTTCTTTAAACCAAGGGTGTAGTTTACTTAATTTACGCAGATATAGTGTGACGGACCTCGTTTTTATCGAATTGGTTCATATGAAGTAAGTTAATCGACATGTCATTTGACTCCCATAGTAAAGCATAGGGAGGATTTCCATAGAAAAGCATAGGAGTAAATTATTCTGGAAAAACTCACTTAATTACAGTTTGTTCTTTACCAAACTTGGCAAATTTACTTTATTCTCGTAAATACACTGGGATACACTTCGACTTTATCGAAATACCAGGAATTAAAAGTGATATTCCACATGGGGTCATATTCCCATAGTAATGCAGAGGGGAGATTTTGTTTGGAAAAACTCATTTAATTTCTGGTCTTTCTTTAAACAAAGGGTGCAGTTTACTTCATTTACGCAGGTATAGTGTGACGGACCTCGTTTTTATCGAATTGGTTCATATGAAGTAAGTTAATCGACATGTCATTTGACTCCCATAGTAAAGCATAGGGAGGATTTCCATAGAAAAGCATAGGAGTAAATTATTCTGGAAAAACTCACTTAATTACAGTTTGTTCTTTACTACACTTGGCAAATTTACTTTTTTCACGTAAGTACACTGGGATACACTTCGACTTTGTCGAAATACCAGGAATTAAAAATGATATTCCACATGGGGTCATATTCCCATAGTAATGCATAGGGGAGATTTTTTTTGGAAAAACTCATTTAATTTCTAGTCTTTCTTTAAACCAAGGGTGTCGTTTACTTCATTTACGCAGATATAGTGTGACGGATTTCGTTTTTATCGAATTGGTTCATATGAAGTAAGTTAATCGACATGTCATTTGACTCCCATAGTAAAGCAATGGGAGGATTCCCATAGGAGACAATGGGAAATCAGTTTCTTTTTTAAATTAATTTCTGCTGAAAACTTGATGATAATATGTTAATATACCTACAAATAAGCTATATTACACGTTTATTTAGTTTTCTCATCGAAATTCTTGTGTATTATTTAAGATGGGTTTAGTGTGAAAAGTGGCAAAATCAAAGATTTTTCTTCTAAAGTGAACGAAATTCATTACTTTTCTGTAGCGTTTTGTGTTTTACAGGGAAGCACTGAAGATAATTCTTTCCTCAACAACTCGCTTAATCTCCATTATATCTCTACAAAAATTAGCCAGTTAACGTATCTAACCAAGAATTAATTGAAAACACATCGTTTTTATGGAAATTCCTGAAACTAAAAAAGATAATCCACATGGGGTCATATTCCCATAGTAATGCATAGGGGAGATTTTTTTTGGAAAAACTCATTTAATTTCTGGTCTTTCTTTAAACCAAGGGTGTAGTTTACTTAATTTAGGCAGATATGGTGTGACGGACCTCGTTTTTATCGAATTGGTTCATATGAAGTAAGTTAATCGACATGTCATTTGACTCCCATAGTAAAGCATAGGGAGGATTTCCATAGAAAAGCATAGGAGTAAATTATTCTGGAAAAACTCACTTAATTACAGTTTGTTCTTTACCAAACTTGGCAAATTTACTTTATTCTCGTAAATACACTGGGATACACTTCGACTTTATCGAAATACCAGGAATTAAAAGTGATATTCCACATGGGGTCATATTCCCATAGTAATGCAGAGGGGAGATTTTTTTTGGAAAAACTCATTTAATTTCTAGTCTTTCTTTAAACAAAGGGTGCAGTTTACTTCATTTACGCAGGTATAGTGTGACGGACCTCGTTTTTATCGAATTGGTTCATATGAAGTAAGTTAATCGACATGTCATTTGACTCCCATAGTAAAGCATAGGGAGGATTTCCATAGAAAAGCATAGGAGTAAATTATTCTGGAAAAACTCAATTACAGTTTGTTCTTTACCAAACTTGGCAAATTTACTTTATTCACGTAAATACACTGGGATCTCCCCTATGCATTACTATGGGAATATGACCCCATGTGGAATATCATTTTTAATTCCTGGTATTTCGACTTTGTCGAAATACCAGGAATTAAAAATGATATTCCACATGGGGTCATATTCCCATAGTAATGCATAGGGGAGATTTTTTTTGGAAAAACTCATTTAATTTCTAGTCTTTCTTTAAACCAAGGGTGTAGTTTACTTCATTTACGCAGATATAGTGTGACGGACCTCGTTTTTATCGAATTGGTTCATATGAAGTAAGTTAATCGACATGTCATTTGACTCCCATAGTAAAGCATAGGGAGGATTTCCATAGAAAAGCATAGGAGTAAATTATTCTGGAAAAACTCACTTAATTACAGTTTGTTCTTTACTAAACTTGGCAAATTTACTTTATTCACGTAAGTACACTGGGATACACTTCGACTTTGTCGAAATACCAGGAATTAAAAATGATATTCCACATGGGGTCATATTCCCATAGTAATGCATAGGGGAGATTTTTTTTGGAAAAACTCATTTAATTTCTAGTCTTTCTTTAAACCAAGGGTGTCGTTTACTTCATTTACGCAGATATAGTGTGAAGGACCTCGTTTTTATCGAATTGGTTCATATGAAGTAAGTTAATCGACATGTCATTTGACTCCCATAGTAAAGCAATGGGAGGATTCCCATAGGAGACAATGGGAAATCAGTTTCTTTTTTAAATTAATTTCTGCTGAAAACTTGATGATAATATGTTAATATACCTACAAATAAGCTATATTACACGTTTATTTAGTTTTCTCATCGAAATTCTTGTGTATTATTTAAGATGGGTTTAGTGTGAAAAGTGGCAAAATCAAAGATTTTTCTTCTAAAGTGAAGGAAATTCATTACTTTTCTGTAGCGTTTTGTGTTTTACAGGGAAGCACTGAAGATAATTCTTTCCTCAACAACTCGCTTAATTTCCATTATATCTCTACAAAAATTAGCCAGTTAACGTATCTAACCAAGAAATAATTGAAAACACATCGTTTTTATGGAAATTCCTGAAACTAAAAAAGATAATCCACATGGGGTCATATTCCCATAGTAATGCATAGGGGAGATTTTTTTTGGAAAAACTCATTTAATTTCTGGTCTTTCTTTAAACCAAGGGTGTAGTTTACTTAATTTAGGCAGATATGGTGTGACGGACCTCGTTTTTATCGAATTGGTTCATATGAAGTAAGTTAATCGACATGTCATTTGACTCCCATAGTAAAGCATAGGGAGGATTTCCATAGAAAAGCATAGGAGTAAATTATTCTGGAAAAACTCACTTAATTACAGTTTGTTCTTTACCATACTTGGCAAATTTACTTTATTCACGTAAATACACTGGGGTACACTTCGACTTTATCGAAATACCAGGAATTAAAAGTGATATTCCACATGGGGTCATATTCCCATAGTAATGCATAGGGGAGATTTTTTTTGGAAAAACTCATTTAATTTCTGGTCTTTCTTTAAACAAAGGGTGTAGTTTACTTCATTTACGCAGATATAGTGTGACTGACCTCGTTTTTATCGAATTGGTTCATATGAAGTAAGTTAATCGACATGTCATTTGACTCCCATAGTAAAGCAAATGGAGGATTTCCATAGAAAAGCATAGGAGTAAATTTTTCTGGAAAAACTCACTTAATTACAGTTTCTTCTTTACCAAACTTGGCAAATTTACTTTATTCACGTAAATACACTGGGATACACTTCGACTTTGTCGAAATACCAGGAATTAAAAATGATATTCCACATGGGGTCATATTCCCATAGTAATGCATAGGGGAGATTTTTTTTGGAAAAACTCATTTAATTTCTAGTCTTTCTTTAAACAAAGGGTGCAGTTTACTTCATTTACGCAGGTATAGTGTGACGGACCTCGTTTTTATCGAATTGGTTCATATGAAGTAAGTTAATCGACATGTCATTTGACTCCCATAGTAAAGCATAGGGAGGATTTCCATAGAAAAGCATAGGAGTAAATTATTCTGGAAAAACTCACTTAATTACAGTTTGTTCTTTACTAAACTTGGCAAATTTACTTTTTTCACGTAAGTACACTGGGATACACTTCGACTTTGTCGAAATACCAGGAATTAAAAATGATATTCCACATGGGGTCATATTCCCATAGTAATGCATAGGGGAGATTTTTTTTGGAAAAACACATTTAATTTCTAGTCTTTCTTTAAACCAAGGGTGTCGTTTACTTCATTTACGCAGATATAGTGTGACGGATTTCGTTTTTATCGAATTGGTTCATATGAAGTAAGTTAATCGACATGTCATTTGACTCCCATAGTAAAGCAATGGGAGGATTCCCATAGGAGACAATGGGAAATCAGTTTCTTTTTTAAATTAATTTCTGCTGAAAACTTGATGATAATATGTTAATATACCTACAAATAAGCTATATTACACGTTTATTTAGTTTTCTCATCGAAATTCCTGTGTATTATTTAAGATGGGTTTAGTGTGAAAAGTGGCAAAATCAAAGATTTTTCTTCTAAAGTGAACGAAATTCATTACTTTTCTGTAGCGTTTTGTGTTTTACAGGGAAGCACTGAAGATAATTCTTTCCTCAACAACTCGCTTAATCTCCATTATATCTCTACAAAAATTAGCCAGTTAACGTACCTAACCAAGAATTAATTGAAAACACATCGTTTTCATGGAAATTCCTGAAACTAAAAAAGATAATCCACATGGGGTCATATCCCATAGTAATGCATAGGGGAGATTTTTTTTGGAAAAACTCATTTAATTTCTGGTCTTTCTTTAAACCAAGGGTGTAGTTTACTTCATTTACGCAGATATAGTGTGACGGACCTCGTTTTTATCGAATTGGTTCATATGAAGTAAGTTAATCGACATGTCATTTGACTCCCATAGTAAAGCAATGGGAGGATTCCCATAGGAGACAATGGGAAATCAGTTTCTTTTTTAAATTAATTTCTGCTGAAATCTTGTTGATAATATGTTAATATACCTACAAATAAGCTATATTACACGTTTATTTAGTTTTCTCATCGAAATTCTTGTGTATTATTTAAGATGGGTTTAGTGTGAAAAGTGGCAAAATCAAAGATTTTTCTTCTAAAGTGAACGAAATTCATTACTTTTCTGTAGCGTTTTGTGTTTTACAGGGAAGCATTGAAGATAATTCTTTCCTCAACAACTCGCTTAATTTCCATTATATCTCTACAAAAATTAGCCAGTTAACGTATCTAACCAAGAATTAATTGAAAACGCATCGTTTTTATGGAAATTCCTGAAACTAAAAAAGATAATCCACATGGGGTCATATTCCCATAGTAATGCATAGGGGAGATTTTTTTTGGAAAAACTCATTTAATTTCTGGTCTTTCTTTAAACCAAGGGTGTAGTTTACTTAATTTACGCAGATATAGTGTGACGGACCTCGTTTTTATTGAATTGGTTCATATGAAGTAAGTTAATCGACATGTCATTTGACTCCCATAGTAAAGCATAGGGAGGATTTCCATAGAAAAGCATAGGAGTAAATTATTCTGGAAAAACTCACTTAATTACAGTTTGTTCTTTACCAAACTTGGCAAATTTACTTTATTCACGTAAATACACTGGGATGCACTTCGACTTTATCGAAATACCAGGAATTAAAAGTGATATTCCACATGGGGTCATATTCCCATAGTAATGCATAGGGGAGATTTTTTTTGGAAAAACTCATTTAATTTCTGGTCTTTCTTTAAACAAAGGGTGTAGTTTACTTCATTTACGCAGATATAGTGTGACGGACCTCGTTTTTATCGAATTGGTTCATATGAAGTAAGTTAATCGACATGTCATTTGACTCCCATAGTAAAGCATAGGGAGGATTTCCATAGAAAAGCATAGGAGTAAATTATTCTGGAAAAACTCACTTAATTACAGTTTGTTCTTTACCAAACTTGGCAAATTTACTTTATTCACGTAAATACACTGGGATACACTTCGACTTTATCGAAATACCAGGAATTAAAAGTGATATTCCACATGGGGTCATATTCCCATAGTAATGCATAGGGGAGATTTTTTTTGGAAAAACTCATTTAATTTCTGGTCTTTCTTTAAACAAAGGGTGTAGTTTACTTCATTTACGCAGATATAGTGTGACGGACCTCGTTTTTATCGAATTGGTTCATATGAAGTAAGTTAATCGACATGTCATTTGACTCCCATAGTAAAGCATAGGGAGGATTTCCATAGAAAAGCATAGGAGTAAATTATTCTGGAAAAACTCACTTAATTACAGTTTGTTCTTTACTAAACTTGGCAAATTTATTTTATTCACGTAAGTACACTGGGATACACTTCGACTTTGTCGAAATACCAGGAATTAAAAATGATATTCCACATGGGGTCATATTCCCATAGTAATGCATAGGGGAGATTTTTTTTGGAAAAACTCATTTAATTTCTAGTCTTTCTTTAAACCAAGGGTGTCGTTTACTTCATTTACGCAGATATAGTGTGAAGGACCTCGTTTTTATCGAATTGGTTCATATGAAGTAAGTTAATCGACATGTCATTTGACTCCCATAGTAAAGCAATGGGAGGATTCCCATCGGAGACAATGGGAAATCAGTTTCTTTTTTAAATTAATTTCTGCTGAAAACTTGATGATAATATGTTAATATACCTACAAATAAGCTATATTACACGTTTATTTAGTTTTCTCATCGAAATTCTTGTGTATTATTTAAGATGGGTTTAGTGTGAAAAGTGGCAAAATCAAAGATTTTTCTTCTAAAGTGAACGAAATTCATTACTTTTCTGTAGCGTTTTGTGTTTTACAGGGAAGCATTGAAGATAATTCTTTCCTCAACAACTCGCTTAATTTCCATTATATCTCTACAAAAATTAGCCAGTTAACGTATCTAACCAAGAATTAATTGAAAACGCATCGTTTTTATGGAAATTCCTGAAACTAAAAAAGATAATCCACATGGGGTCATATTCCCATAGTAATGCATAGGGGAGATTTTTTTTGGAAAAACTCATTTAATTTCTGGTCTTTCTTTAAACCAAGGGTGTAGTTTACTTAATTTACGCAGATATAGTGTGACGGACCTCGTTTTTATTGAATTGGTTCATATGAAGTAAGTTAATCGACATGTCATTTGACTCCCATAGTAAAGCATAGGGAGGATTTCCATAGAAAAGCATAGGAGTAAATTATTCTGGAAAAACTCACTTAATTACAGTTTGTTCTTTACCAAACTTGGCAAATTTACTTTATTCACGTAAATACACTGGGATGCACTTCGACTTTATCGAAATACCAGGAATTAAAAGTGATATTCCACATGGGGTCATATTCCCATAGTAATGCATAGGGGAGATTTTTTTTGGAAAAACTCATTTAATTTCTGGTCTTTCTTTAAACAAAGGGTGTAGTTTACTTAATTTAGGCAGATATGGTGTGACGGACCTCGTTTTTATCGAATTGGTTCATATGAAGTAAGTTAATCGACATGTCATTTGACTCCCATAGTAAAGCATAGGGAGGATTTCCATAGAAAAGCATAGGAGTAAATTATTCTGGAAAAACTCACTTAATTACAGTTTGTTCTTTACCAAACTTGGCAAATTTACTTTATTCTCGTAAATACACTGGGATACACTTCGACTTTATCGAAATACCAGGAATTAAAAGTGATATTCCACATGGGGTCATATTCCCATAGTAATGCAGAGGGGAGATTTTTTTTGGAAAAACTCATTTAATTTCTAGTCTTTCTTTAAACAAAGGGTGCAGTTTACTTCATTTACGCAGGTATAGTGTGACGGACCTCGTTTTTATCGAATTGGTTCATATGAAGTAAGTTAATCGACATGTCATTTGACTCCCATAGTAAAGCATAGGGAGGATTTCCATAGAAAAGCATAGGAGTAAATTATTCTGGAAAAACTCACTTAATTACAGTTTGTTCTTTACTAAACTTGGCAAATTTACTTTTTTCACGTAAGTACACTGGGATACACTTCGACTTTGTCGAAATACCAGGAATTAAAAATGATATTCCACATGGGGTCATATTCCCATAGTAATGCATAGGGGAGATTTTTTTTGGAAAAACTCATTTAATTTCTAGTCTTTCTTTAAACCAAGGGTGTCGTTTACTTCATTTACGCAGATATAGTGTGACGGATTTCGTTTTTATCGAATTGGTTCATATGAAGTAAGTTAATCGACATGTCATTTGACTCCCATAGTAAAGCAATGGGAGGATTCCCATAGGAGACAATGGGAAATCAGTTTCTTTTTTAAATTAATTTCTGCTGAAAACTTGATGATAATATGTTAATATACCTACAAATAAGCTATATTACACGTTTATTTAGTTTTCTCATCGAAATTCTTGTGTATTATTTAAGATGGGTTTAGTGTGAAAAGTGGCAAAATCAAAGATTTTTCTTCTAAAGTGAACGAAATTCATTACTTTTCTGTAGCGTTTTGTGTTTTACAGGGAAGCACTGAAGATAATTCTTTCCTCAACAACTCGCTTAATCTCCATTATATCTCTACAAAAATTAGCCAGTTAACGTACCTAACCAAGAATTAATTGAAAACACATCGTTTTCATGGAAATTCCTGAAACTAAAAAAGATAATCCACATGGGGTCATATCCCATAGTAATGCATAGGGGAGATTTTTTTTGGAAAAACTCATTTAATTTCTGGTCTTTCTTTAAACCAAGGGTGTAGTTTACTTCATTTACGCAGATATAGTGTGACGGACCTCGTTTTTATCGAATTGGTTCATATGAAGTAAGTTAATCGACATGTCATTTGACTCCCATAGTAAAGCAATGGGAGGATTCCCATAGGAGACAATGGGAAATCAGTTTCTTTTTTAAATTAATTTCTGCTGAAATCTTGTTGATAATATGTTAATATACCTACAAATAAGCTATATTACACGTTTATTTAGTTTTCTCATCGAAATTCTTGTGTATTATTTAAGATGGGTTTAGTGTGAAAAGTGGCAAAATCAAAGATTTTTCTTCTAAAGTGAACGAAATTCATTACTTTTCTGTAGCGTTTTGTGTTTTACAGGGAAGCACTGAAGATAATTCTTTCCTCAACAACTCGCTTAATTTCCATTATATCTCTACAGAAATTAGCCAGTTAACGTATCTAACCAAGAATTAATTGAAAACGCATCGTTTTTATGGAAATTCCTGAAACTAAAAAAGATAATCCACATGGGGTCATATTCCCATAGTAATGCATAGGGGAGATTTTTTTTGGAAAAACTCATTTAATTTCTGGTCTTTCTTTAAACCAAGGGTGTAGTTTACTTAATTTACGCAGATATAGTGTGACGGACCTCGTTTTTATCGAATTGGTTCATATGAAGTAAGTTAATCGACATGTCATTTGACTCCCATAGTAAAGCATAGGGAGGATTTCCATAGAAAAGCATAGGAGTAAATTATTCTGGAAAAACTCACTTAATTACAGTTTGTTCTTTACCAAACTTGGCAAATTTACTTTATTCACGTAAATACACTGGGATGCACTTCGACTTTATCGAAATACCAGGAATTAAAAGTGATATTCCACATGGGGTCATATTCCCATAGTAATGCATAGGGGAGATTTATTTTGGAAAAACTCATTTAATTTCTGGTCTTTCTTTAAACAAAGGGTGTAGTTTACTTCATTTACGCGGATATAGTGTGACGGACCTCGTTTTTATCGAATTGGTTCATATGAAGTAAGTTAATCGACATGTCATTTGACTCCCATAGTAAAGCATAGGGAGGATTTCCATAGAAAAGCATAGGAGTAAATTATTCTGGGAAAACTCACTTAAATACAGTTTGTTCTTTACCAAACTTGGCAAATTTACTTTATTCACGTAAATACACTGGGATACACTTCGACTTTGTCGAAATACCAGGAATTAAAAATGATATTCCACATGGGGTCATATTCCCATAGTAATGCATAGGGGAGATTTATTTTGGAAAAACTCATTTAATTTCTGGTCTTTCTTTAAACAAAGGGTGTAGTTTACATCATTTACGCAGATATAGTGTGACGGACCTCGTTTTTATCGAATTAGTTCATATGAAGTAAGTTAATCGACATGTCATTTGACTCCCATAGTAAAGCATAGGGAGGATTTCCATAGAAAAGCATAGGAGTAAATTATTCTGGAAAAACTCACTTAATTACAGTTTGTTCTTTACCAAACTTGGCAAATTTACTTTATTCACGTAAATACACTGGGATACACTTCGACTTTATCGAAATACCAGGAATTAAAAGTGATATTCCACATGGGGTCATATTCCCATAGTAATGCTTAGGGGAGATTTTTTTTGGAAAAACTCATTTAATTTCTGGTCTTTCTTTAAACCAAGGGTGTAGTTTACTTCATTTACGCAGATATAGTGTGACGGACCTCGTTTTTATCGAATTGGTTCATATGAAGTAAGTTAATCGACATGTCATTTGACTCCCATAGTAAAGCAATGGGAGGATTCCCATAGGAGACAATGGGAAATCAGTTTCTTTTTTAAATTAATTTCTGCTGAAAACTTGTTGATAATATGTTAATATACCTACAAATAAGCTATATTACACGTTTATTTAGTTTTCTCATCGAAATTCTTGTGTATTATTTAAGATGGGTTTAGTGTGAAAAGTGGCAAAATCAAAGATTTTTCTTCTAAAGTGAACGAAATTCATTAGTTTTCTGTAGCGTTTTGTGTTTTACAGGGAAGCACTGAAGATAATTCCTTCCTCAACAACTCGCTTAATTTCCATTATATCTCTACAAAAATTAGCCAGTTAACGTATCTAACCAAGACTTAATTGAAAACACATCGTTTTTATGGAAATTCCTGAAACTAAAAAAGATAATCCACATGGGGTCATATTCCCATAGTAATGCATAGGGGAGATTTTTTTTGGAAAAACTCATTTAATTTCTGGTCTTTCTTTAAACCAAGGGTGTAGTTTACTTAATTTACGCAGATATAGTGTGACGGACCTCGTTTTTATCGAATTGGTTCATATGAAGTAAGTTAATCGACATGTCATTTGACTCCCATAGTAAAGCATAGGGAGGATTTCCATAGAAAAGCATAGGAGTAAATTATTCTGGAAAAACTCACTTAATTACAGTTTGTTCTTTACCAAACTTGGCAAATTTACTTTATTCTCGTAAATACACTGGGATACACTTCGACTTTATCGAAATACCAGGAATTAAAAGTGATATTCCACATGGGGTCATATTCCCATAGTAATGCAGAGGGGAGATTTTTTTTGGAAAAACTCATTTAATTTCTGGTCTTTCTTTAAACAAAGGGTGCAGTTTACTTCATTTACGCAGGTATAGTGTGACGGACCTCGTTTTTATCGAATTGGTTCATATGAAGTAAGTTAATCGACATGTCATTTGACTCCCATAGTAAAGCATAGGGAGGATTTCCATAGAAAAGCATAGGAGTAAATTATTCTGGAAAAACTCACTTAATTACAGTTTGTTCTTTACTACACTTGGCAAATTTACTTTTTTCACGTAAGTACACTGGGATACACTTCGACTTTGTCGAAATACCAGGAATTAAAAATGATATTCCACATGGGGTCATATTCCCATAGTAATGCATAGGGGAGATTTTTTTTGGAAAAACTCATTTAATTTCTAGTCTTTCTTTAAACCAAGGGTGTCGTTTACTTCATTTACGCAGATATAGTGTGACGGATTTCGTTTTTATCGAATTGGTTCATATGAAGTAAGTTAATCGACATGTCATTTGACTCCCATAGTAAAGCAATGGGAGGATTCCCATAGGAGACAATGGGAAATCAGTTTCTTTTTTAAATTAATTTCTGCTGAAAACTTGATGATAATATGTTAATATACCTACAAATAAGCTATATTACACGTTTATTTAGTTTTCTCATCGAAATTCTTGTGTATTATTTAAGATGGGTTTAGTGTGAAAAGTGGCAAAATCAAAGATTTTTCTTCTAAAGTGAACGAAATTCATTACTTTTCTGTAGCGTTTTGTGTTTTACAGGGAAGCACTGAAGATAATTCTTTCCTCAACAACTCGCTTAATCTCCATTATATCTCTACAAAAATTAGCCAGTTAACGTATCTAACCAAGAATTAATTGAAAACACATCGTTTTCATGGAAATTCCTGAAACTAAAAAAGATAATCCACATGGGGTCATATCCCATAGTAATGCATAGGGGAGATTTTTTTTGGAAAAACTCATTTAATTTCTGGTCTTTCTTTAAACCAAGGGTGTAGTTTACTTCATTTACGCAGATATAGTGTGACGGACCTCGTTTTTATCGAATTGGTTCATATGAAGTAAGTTAATCGACATGTCATTTGACTCCCATAGTAAAGCAATGGGAGGATTCCCATAGGAGACAATGGGAAATCAGTTTCTTTTTTAAATTAATTTCTGCTGAAATCTTGTTGATAATATGTTAATATACCTACAAATAAGCTATATTACACGTTTATTTAGTTTTCTCATCGAAATTCTTGTGTATTATTTAAGATGGGTTTAGTGTGAAAAGTGGCAAAATCAAAGATTTTTCTTCTAAAGTGAACGAAATTCATTACTTTTCTGTAGCGTTTTGTGTTTTACAGGGAAGCACTGAAGATAATTCTTTCCTCAACAACTCGCTTAATTTCCATTATATCTCTACAAAAATTAGCCAGTTAACGTATCTAACCAAGAATTAATTGAAAACGCATCGTTTTTATGGAAATTCCTGAAACTAAAAAAGATAATCCACATGGGGTCATATTCCCATAGTAATGCGTAGGGGAGATTTTTTTTGGAAAAACTCATTTAATTTCTGGTCTTTCTTTAAACCAAGGGTGTAGTTTACTTAATTTACGCAGATATAGTGTGACGGACCTCGTTTTTATCGAATTGGTTCATATGAAGTAAGTTAATCGACATGTCATTTGACTCCCATAGTAAAGCATAGGGAGGATTTCCATAGAAAAGCATAGGAGTAAATTATTCTGGAAAAACTCACTTAATTACAGTTTGTTCTTTACCAAACTTGGCAAATTTACTTTATTCACGTAAATACACTGGGATGCACTTCGACTTTATCGAAATACCAGGAATTAAAAGTGATATTCCACATGGGGTCATATTCCCATAGTAATGCATAGGGGAGATTTATTTTGGAAAAACTCATTTAATTTCTGGTCTTTCTTTAAACAAAGGGTGTAGTTTACTTCATTTACGCGGATATAGTGTGACGGACCTCGTTTTTATCGAATTGGTTCATATGAAGTAAGTTAATCGACATGTCATTTGACTCCCATAGTAAAGCATAGGGAGGATTTCCATAGAAAAGCATAGGAGTAAATTATTCTGGGAAAACTCACTTAAATACAGTTTGTTCTTTATCAAACTTGGCAAATTTACTTTATTCACGTAAATACACTGGGATACACTTCGACTTTGTCGAAATACCAGGAATTAAAAATGATATTCCACATGGGGTCATATTCCCATAGTAATGCATAGGGGAGATTTATTTTGGAAAAACTCATTTAATTTCTGGTCTTTCTTTAAACAAAGGGTGTAGTTTACATCATTTACGCAGATATAGTGTGACGGACCTCGTTTTTATCGAATTGGTTCATATGAAGTAAGTTAATCGACATGTCATTTGACTCCCATAGTAAAGCATAGGGAGGATTTCCATAGAAAAGCATAGGAGTAAATTATTCTGGAAAAACTCACTTAATTACAGTTTGTTCTTTACCAAACTTGGCAAATTTACTTTATTCACGTAAATACACTGGGATACACTTCGACTTTATCGAAATACCATGAATTAAAAGTGATATTCCACATGGGGTCATATTCCCATAGTAATGCTTAGGGGAGATTTTTTTTGGAAAAACTCATTTAATTTCTGGTCTTTCTTTAAACCAAGGGTGTAGTTTACTTCATTTACGCAGATATAGTGTGACGGACCTCGTTTTTATCGAATTGGTTCATATGAAGTAAGTTAATCGACATGTCATTTGACTCCCATAGTAAAGCAATGGGAGGATTCCCATAGGAGACAATGGGAAATCAGTTTCTTTTTTAAATTAATTTCTGCTGAAAACTTGTTGATAATATGTTAATATACCTACAAATAAGCTATATTACACGTTTATTTAGTTTTCTCATCGAAATTCTTGTGTATTATTTAAGATGGGTTTAGTGTGAAAAGTGGCAAAATCAAAGATTTTTCTTCTAAAGTGAACGAAATTCATTACTTTTCTGTAGCGTTTTGTGTTTTACAGGGAAGCACTGAAGATAATTCTTTCCTCAACAACTCGCTTAATTTCCATTATATCTCTACAAAAATTAGCCAGTTAACGTATCTAACCAAGACTTAATTGAAAACACATCGTTTTTATGGAAATTCCTGAAACTAAAAAAGATAATCCACATGGGGTCATATTCCCATAGTAATGCATAGGGGAGATTTTTTTTGGAAAAACTCATTTAATTTCTGGTCTTTCTTTAAACCAAGGGTGTAGTTTACTTAATTTACGCAGATATAGTGTGACGGACCTCGTTTTTATCGAATTGGTTCATATGAAGTAAGTTAATCGACATGTCATTTGACTCCCATAGTAAAGCAATGGGAGGATTCCCATAGGAGACAATGGGAAATCAGTTTCTTTTTTAAATTAATTTCTGCTGAAATCTTGTTGATAATATGTTAATATACCTACAAATAAGCTATATTACACGTTTATTTAGTTTTCTCATCGAAATTCTTGTGTATTATTTAAGATGGGTTTAGTGTGAAAAGTGGCAAAATCAAAGATTTTTCTTCTAAAGTGAACGAAATTCATTACTTTTCTGTAGCGTTTTGTGTTTTACAGGGAAGCACTGAAGATAATTCTTTCCTCAACAACTCGCTTAATTTCCATTATATCTCTACAAAAATTAGCCAGTTAACGTATCTAACCAAGAATTAATTGAAAACGCATCGTTTTTATGGAAATTCCTGAAACTAAAAAAGATAATCCACATGGGGTCATATTCCCATAGTAATGCGTAGGGGAGATTTTTTTTGGAAAAACTCATTTAATTTCTGGTCTTTCTTTAAACCAAGGGTGTAGTTTACTTAATTTACGCAGATATAGTGTGACGGACCTCGTTTTTATCGAATTGGTTCATATGAAGTAAGTTAATCGACATGTCATTTGACTCCCATAGTAAAGCATAGGGAGGATTTCCATAGAAAAGCATAGGAGTAAATTATTCTGGAAAAACTCACTTAATTACAGTTTGTTCTTTACCAAACTTGGCAAATTTACTTTATTCACGTAAATACACTGGGATGCACTTCGACTTTATCGAAATACCAGGAATTAAAAGTGATATTCCACATGGGGTCATATTCCCATAGTAATGCATAGGGGAGATTTATTTTGGAAAAACTCATTTAATTTCTGGTCTTTCTTTAAACAAAGGGTGTAGTTTACTTCATTTACGCGGATATAGTGTGACGGACCTCGTTTTTATCGAATTGGTTCATATGAAGTAAGTTAATCGACATGTCATTTGACTCCCATAGTAAAGCATAGGGAGGATTTCCATAGAAAAGCATAGGAGTAAATTATTCTGGGAAAACTCACTTAAATACAGTTTGTTCTTTACCAAACTTGGCAAATTTACTTTATTCACGTAAATACACTGGGATACACTTCGACTTTGTCGAAATACCAGGAATTAAAAATGATATTCCACATGGGGTCATATTCCCATAGTAATGCATAGGGGAGATTTATTTTGGAAAAACTCATTTAATTTCTGGTCTTTCTTTAAACAAAGGGTGTAGTTTACATCATTTACGCAGATATAGTGTGACGGACCTCGTTTTTATCGAATTGGTTCATATGAAGTAAGTTAATCGACATGTCATTTGACTCCCATAGTAAAGCATAGGGAGGATTTCCATAGAAAAGCATAGGAGTAAATTATTCTGGAAAAACTCACTTAATTACAGTTTGTTCTTTACCAAACTTGGCAAATTTACTTTATTCACGTAAATACACTGGGATACACTTCGACTTTATCGAAATACCAGGAATTAAAAGTGATATTCCACATGGGGTCATATTCCCATAGTAATGCTTAGGGGAGATTTTTTTTGGAAAAACTCATTTAATTTCTGGTCTTTCTTTAAACCAAGGGTGTAGTTTACTTCATTTACGCAGATATAGTGTGACGGACCTCGTTTTTATCGAATTGGTTCATATGAAGTAAGTTAATCGACATGTCATTTGACTCCCATAGTAAAGCAATGGGAGGATTCCCATAGGAGACAATGGGAAATCAGTTTCTTTTTTAAATTAATTTCTGCTGAAAACTTGTTGATAATATGTTAATATACCTACAAATAAGCTATATTACACGTTTATTTAGTTTTCTCATCGAAATTCTTGTGTATTATTTAAGATGGGTTTAGTGTGAAAAGTGGCAAAATCAAAGATTTTTCTTCTAAAGTGAACGAAATTCATTAGTTTTCTGTAGCGTTTTGTGTTTTACAGGGAAGCACTGAAGATAATTCTTTCCTCAACAACTCGCTTAATTTCCATTATATCTCTACAAAAATTAGCCAGTTAACGTATCTAACCAAGACTTAATTGAAAACACATCGTTTTTATGGAAATTCCTGAAACTAAAAAAGATAATCCACATGGGGTCATATTCCCATAGTAATGCATAGGGGAGATTTTTTTTGGAAAAACTCATTTAATTTCTGGTCTTTCTTTAAACCAAGGGTGTAGTTTACTTAATTTACGCAGATATAGTGTGACGGACCTCGTTTTTATCGAATTGGTTCATATGAAGTAAGTTAATCGACATGTCATTTGTCTCCCATAGTAAAGCATAGGGAGCATTTCCATAGAAAAGCATAGGAGTAAATTATTCTGGAAAAACTCACTTAATTACAGTTTGTTCTTTACCAAACTTGGCAAATTTACTTTATTCTCGTAAATACACTGGGATACACTTCGACTTTATCGAAATACCAGGAATTAAAAGTGATATTCCACATGGGGCATATTCCCATAGTAATGCATAGGAGAGATTTTTTTTGGAAAAACTCATTTAATTTCTGGTCTTTCTTTAAACAAAGGGTGTAGTTTACTTCATTTACGCAGGTATAGTGTGACGGACCTCGTTTTTATCGAATTGGTTCATATGAAGTAAGTTAATCGACATGTCATTTGACTCCCATAGTAAAGCATAGGGAGGATTTCCATAGAAAAGCATAGGAGTAAATTATTCTGGAAAAACTCACTTAATTACAGTTTGTTCTTTACTAAACTTGGCAAATTTACTTTTTTCACGTAAGTACACTGGGATACACTTCGACTTTGTCGAAATACCAGGAATTAAAAATGATATTCCACATGGGGTCATATTCCCATAGTAATGCATAGGGGAGATTTTTTTTGGAAAAACTCATTTAATTTCTAGTCTTTCTTTAAACCAAGGGTGTCGTTTACTTCATTTACGCAGATATAGTGTGACGGACCTCGTTTTTATCGAATTGGTTCATATGAAGTAAGTTAATCGACATGTCATTTGACTTCCATAGTAAAGCAAAGGGAGGATTCCCATAGGAGACAATGGGAAATCAGTTTCTTTTTTAAATTAATTTCTGCTGAAAACTTGATGATAATATGTTAATATACCTACAAATAAGCTATATTACACGTTTATTAATTTTCTCATCGAAATTCTTGTGTATTATTTAAGATGGGTTTAGTGTGAAAAGTGGCAAAATCAAAGATTTTTCTTCTAAAGTGATCGAAATTCATTACTTTTCTGTAGCGTTTTGTGTTTTACAGGGAAGCCCTGAAGATAATTCTTTCCTCAACAACTCGCTTAATCTCCATTATATCTCTACAAAAATTAGCCAGTTAACGTATCTAACCAAGAATTAATTGAAAACACATCGTTTTTATGGAAATTCCTGAAACTAAAAAAGATAATCCACATGGGGTCATATCCCATAGTAATGCATAGGGGAGATTTTTTTTGGAAAAACTCATTTAATTTCTGGTCTTTCTTTAAACCAAGGGTGTAGTTTACTTAATTTACGCAGATATAGTGTGACGGACCTCGTTTTTATCGAATTGGTTCATATGAAGTAAGTTAATCGACATGTCATTTGACTCCCATAGTAAAGCATAGGGAGGATTTCCATAGAAAAGCATAGGAGTAAATTATTCTGGAAAAACTCACTTAATTACAGTTTGTTCTTTACCAAACTTGGCAAATTTACTTTATTCACGTAAATACACTGGGATACACTTCGACTTTATCGAAATACCAGGAATTAAAAGTGATATTCCACATGGGGTCATATTCCCATAGTAATGCATAGGGGAGATTTTTTTTGGAAAAACTCATTTAATTTCTGGTCTTTCTTTAAACAAAGGGTGTAGTTTACTTCAATTACGCAGATATAGTGTGACGGACCTCGTTTTTATCGAATTGGTTCATATGAAGTAAGTTAATCGACATGTCATTTGACTCCCATAGTAAAGCATAGGGAGGATTTCCATAGAAAAGCATAGGAGTAAATTATTCTGGAAAAACTCAATTACAGTTTGTTCTTTACCAAACTTGGCAAATTTACTTTATTCACGTAAATACACTGGGATCTCCCCTATGCATTACTATGGGAATATGACCCCATGTGGAATATCATTTTTAATTCCTGGTATTTCGACTTTGTCGAAATACCAGGAATTAAAAATGATATTCCACATGGGGTCATATTCCCATAGTAATGCATAGGGGAGATTTTTTTTGGAAAAACTCATTTAATTTCTAGTCTTTCTTTAAACCAAGGGTGTAGTTTACTTCATTTACGCAGATATAGTGTGACGGACCTCGTTTTTATCGAATTGGTTCATATGAAGTAAGTTAATCGACATGTCATTTGACTCCCATAGTAAAGCATAGGGAGGATTTCCATAGAAAAGCATAGGAGTAAATTATTCTGGAAAAACTCACTTAATTACAGTTTGTTCTTTACTAAACTTGGCAAATTTACTTTATTCACGTAAGTACACTGGGATACACTTCGACTTTGTCGAAATACCAGGAATTAAAAATGATATTCCACATGGGGTCATATTCCCATAGTAATGCATAGGGGAGATTTTTTTTGGAAAAACTCATTTAATTTCTAGTCTTTCTTTAAACCAAGGGTGTCGTTTACTTCATTTACGCAGATATAGTGTGAAGGACCTCGTTTTTATCGAATTGGTTCATATGAAGTAAGTTAATCGACATGTCATTTGACTCCCATAGTAAAGCAATGGGAGGATTCCCATAGGAGACAATGGGAAATCAGTTTCTTTTTTAAATTAATTTCTGCTGAAAACTTGATGATAATATGTTAATATACCTACAAATAAGCTATATTACACGTTTATTTAGTTTTCTCATCGAAATTTTTGTGTATTATTTAAGATGGGTTTAGTGTGAAAAGTGGCAAAATCAAAGATTTTTCTTCTAAAGTGAAGGAAATTCATTACTTTTCTGTAGCGTTTTGTGTTTTACAGGGAAGCACTGAAGATAATTCTTTCCTCAACAACTCGCTTAATTTCCATTATATCTCTACAAAAATTAGCCAGTTAACGTATCTAACCAAGAAATAATTGAAAACACATCGTTTTTATGGAAATTCCTGAAACTAAAAAAGATAATCCACATGGGGTCATATTCCCATAGTAATGCATAGGGGAGATTTTTTTTGGAAAAACTCATTTAATTTCTGGTCTTTCTTTAAACCAAGGGTGTAGTTTACTTAATTTAGGCAGATATGGTGTGACGGACCTCGTTTTTATCGAATTGGTTCATATGAAGTAAGTTAATCGACATGTCATTTGACTCCCATAGTAAAGCATAGGGAGGATTTCCATAGAAAAGCATAGGAGTAAATTATTCTGGAAAAACTCACTTAATTACAGTTTGTTCTTTACCATACTTGGCAAATTTACTTTATTCACGTAAATACACTGGGGTACACTTCGACTTTATCGAAATACCAGGAATTAAAAGTGATATTCCACATGGGGTCATATTCCCATAGTAATGCATAGGGGAGATTTTTTTTGAAAAAACTCATTTAATTTCTGGTCTTTCTTTAAACAAAGGGTGTAGTTTACTTCATTTACGCAGATATAGTGTGACTCACCTCGTTTTTATCGAATTGGTTCATATGAAGTAAGTTAATCGACATGTCATTTGACTCCCATAGTAAAGCAAATGGAGGATTTCCATAGAAAAGCATAGGAGTAAATTTTTCTGGAAAAACTCACTTAATTACAGTTTCTTCTTTACCAAACTTGGCAAATTTACTTTATTCACGTAAATACACTGGGATACACTTCGACTTTGTCGAAATACCAGGAATTAAAAATGATATTCCACATGGGGTCATATTCCCATAGTAATGCATAGGGGAGATTTTTTTTGGAAAAACTCATTTAATTTCTAGTCTTTCTTTAAACAAAGGGTGCAGTTTACTTCATTTACGCAGGTATAGTGTGACGGACCTCGTTTTTATCGAATTGGTTCATATGAAGTAAGTTAATCGACATGTCATTTGACTCCCATAGTAAAGCATAGGGAGGATTTCCATAGAAAAGCATAGGAGTAAATTATTCTGGAAAAACTCACTTAATTACAGTTTGTTCTTTACTAAACTTGGCAAATTTACTTTTTTCACGTAAGTACACTGGGATACACTTCGACTTTGTCGAAATACCAGGAATTAAAAATGATATTCCACATGGGGTCATATTCCCATAGTAATGCATAGGGGAGATTTTTTTTGGAAAAACACATTTAATTTCTAGTCTTTCTTTAAACCAAGGGTGTCGTTTACTTCATTTACGCAGATATAGTGTGACGGATTTCGTTTTTATCGAATTGGTTCATATGAAGTAAGTTAATCGACATGTCATTTGACTCCCATAGTAAAGCAATGGGAGGATTCCCATAGGAGACAATGGGAAATCAGTTTCTTTTTTAAATTAATTTCTGCTGAAAACTTGATGATAATATGTTAATATACCTACAAATAAGCTATATTACACGTTTATTTAGTTTTCTCATCGAAATTCTTGTGTATTATTTAAGATGGGTTTAGTGTGAAAAGTGGCAAAATCAAAGATTTTTCTTCTAAAGTGAACGAAATTCATTACTTTTCTGTAGCGTTTTGTGTTTTACAGGGAAGCACTGAAGATAATTCTTTCCTCAACAACTCGCTTAATCTCCATTATATCTCTACAAAAATTAGCCAGTTAACGTACCTAACCAAGAATTAATTGAAAACACATCGTTTTCATGGAAATTCCTGAAACTAAAAAAGATAATCCACATGGGGTCATATCCCATAGTAATGCATAGGGGAGATTTTTTTTGGAAAAACTCATTTAATTTCTGGTCTTTCTTTAAACCAAGGGTGTAGTTTACTTCATTTACGCAGATATAGTGTGACGGACCTCGTTTTTATCGAATTGGTTCATATGAAGTAAGTTAATCGACATGTCATTTGACTCCCATAGTAAAGCAATGGGAGGATTCCCATAGGAGACAATGGGAAATCAGTTTCTTTTTTAAATTAATTTCTGCTGAAATCTTGTTGATAATATGTTAATATACCTACAAATAAGCTATATTACACGTTTATTTAGTTTTCTCATCGAAATTCTTGTGTATTATTTAAGATGGGTTTAGTGTGAAAAGTGGCAAAATCAAAGATTTTTCTTCTAAAGTGAACGAAATTCATTACTTTTCTGTAGCGTTTTGTGTTTTACAGGGAAGCATTGAAGATAATTCTTTCCTCAACAACTCGCTTAATTTCCATTATATCTCTACAAAAATTAGCCAGTTAACGTATCTAACCAAGAATTAATTGAAAACGCATCGTTTTTATGGAAATTCCTGAAACTAAAAAAGATAATCCACATGGGGTCATATTCCCATAGTAATGCATAGGGGAGATTTTTTTTGGAAAAACTCATTTAATTTCTGCTCTTTCTTTAAACCAAGGGTGTAGTTTACTTAATTTACGCAGATATAGTGTGACGGACCTCGTTTTTATTGAATTGGTTCATATGAAGTAAGTTAATCGACATGTCATTTGACTCCCATAGTAAAGCATAGGGAGGATTTCCATAGAAAAGCATAGGAGTAAATTATTCTGGAAAAACTCACTTAATTACAGTTTGTTCTTTACCAAACTTGGCAAATTTACTTTATTCACGTAAATACACTGGGATGCACTTCGACTTTATCGAAATACCAGGAATTAAAAGTGATATTCCACATGGGGTCATATTCCCATAGTAATGCATAGGGGAGATTTTTTTTGGAAAAACTCATTTAATTTCTGGTCTTTCTTTAAACAAAGGGTGTAGTTTACTTCATTTACGCAGATATAGTGTGACGGACCTCGTTTTTATCGAATTGGTTCATATGAAGTAAGTTAATCGACATGTCATTTGACTCCCATAGTAAAGCATAGGGAGGATTTCCATAGAAAAGCATAGGAGTAAATTATTCTGGAAAAACTCACTTAATTACAGTTTGTTCTTTACCAAACTTGGCAAATTTACTTTATTCACGTAAATACACTGGGATACACTTCGACTTTATCGAAATACCAGGAATTAAAAGTGATATTCCACATGGGGTCATATTCCCATAGTAATGCATAGGGGAGATTTTTTTTGGAAAAACTCATTTAATTTCTGGTCTTTCTTTAAACAAAGGGTGTAGTTTACTTCATTTACGCAGATATAGTGTGACGGACCTCGTTTTTATCGAATTGGTTCATATGAAGTAAGTTAATCGACATGTCATTTGACTCCCATAGTAAAGCATAGGGAGGATTTCCATAGAAAAGCATAGGAGTAAATTATTCTGGAAAAACTCAATTACAGTTTGTTCTTTACCAAACTTGGCAAATTTACTTTATTCACGTAAATACACTGGGATCTCCCCTATGCATTACTATGGGAATATGACCCCATGTGGAATATCATTTTTAATTCCTGGTATTTCGACAAGTCGAAATACCAGGAATTAAAAATGATATTCCACATGGGGTCATATTCCCATAGTAATGCATAGGGGAGATTTTTTTTGGAAAAACTCATTTAATTTCTAGTCTTTCTTTAAACCAAGGGTGTAGTTTACTTCATTTACGCAGATATAGTGTGACGGACCTCGTTTTTATCGAATTGGTTCATATGAAGTAAGTTAATCGACATGTCATTTGACTCCCATAGTAAAGCATAGGGAGGATTTCCATAGAAAAGCATAGGAGTAAATTATTCTGGAAAAACTCACTTAATTACAGTTTGTTCTTTACTAAACTTGGCAAATTTATTTTATTCACGTAAGTACACTGGGATACACTTCGACTTTGTCGAAATACCAGGAATTAAAAATGATATTCCACATGGGGTCATATTCCCATAGTAATGCATAGGGGAGATTTTTTTTGGAAAAACTCATTTAATTTCTAGTCTTTCTTTAAACCAAGGGTGTCGTTTACTTCATTTACGCAGATATAGTGTGAAGGACCTCGTTTTTATCGAATTGGTTCATATGAAGTAAGTTAATCGACATGTCATTTGACTCCCATAGTAAAGCAATGGGAGGATTCCCATCGGAGACAATGGGAAATCAGTTTCTTTTTTAAATTAATTTCTGCTGAAAACTTGATGATAATATGTTAATATACCTACAAATAAGCTATATTACACGTTTATTTAGTTTTCTCATCGAAATTCTTGTGTATTATTTAAGATGGGTTTAGTGTGAAAAGTGGCAAAATCAAAGATTTTTCTTCTAAAGTGAAGGAAATTCATTACTTTTCTGTAGCGTTTTGTGTTTTACAGGGAAGC
The DNA here is from genome assembly GCF_048544385.1 of Mastigoproctus giganteus. Taxonomy (NCBI): domain Eukaryota; kingdom Metazoa; phylum Arthropoda; class Arachnida; order Uropygi; family Thelyphonidae; genus Mastigoproctus; species Mastigoproctus giganteus. The sequence continues at coordinate 27,918 of NW_028328346.1, forward strand.
ACTGAAGATAATTCTTTCCTCAACAACTCGCTTAATTTCCATTATATCTCTACAAAAATTAGCCACTTAACGTATCTAACCAAGAAATAATTGAAAACACATCGTTTTTATGGAAATTCCTGAAACTAAAAAAGATAATCCACATGGGGTCATATTCCCATAGTAATGCATAGGGGAGATTTTTTTTGGAAAAACTCATTTAATTTCTGGTCTTTCTTTAAACCAAGGGTGTAGTTTACTTAATTTAGGCAGATATGGTGTGACGGACCTCGTTTTTATCGAATTGGTTCATATGAAGTAAGTTAATCGACATGTCATTTGACTCCCATAGTAAAGCATAGGGAGGATTTCCATAGAAAAGCATAGGAGTAAATTATTCTGGAAAAACTCACTTAATTACAGTTTGTTCTTTACCAAACTTGGCAAATTTACTTTATTCTCGTAAATACACTGGGATACACTTCGACTTTATCGAAATACCAGGAATTAAAAGTGATATTCCACATGGGGTCATATTCCCATAGTAATGCAGAGGGGAGATTTTTTTTGGAAAAACTCATTTAATTTCTAGTCTTTCTTTAAACAAAGGGTGCAGTTTACTTCATTTACGCAGGTATAGTGTGACGGACCTCGTTTTTATCGAATTGGTTCATATGAAGTAAGTTAATCGACATGTCATTTGACTCCCATAGTAAAGCATAGGGAGGATTTCCATAGAAAAGCATAGGAGTAAATTATTCTGGAAAAACTCACTTAATTACAGTTTGTTCTTTACTAAACTTGGCAAATTTACTTTTTTCACGTAAGTACACTGGGATACACTTCGACTTTGTCGAAATACCAGGAATTAAAAATGATATTCCACATGGGGTCATATTCCCATAGTAATGCATAGGGGAGATTTTTTTTGGAAAAACTCATTTAATTTCTAGTCTTTCTTTAAACCAAGGGTGTCGTTTACTTCATTTACGCAGATATAGTGTGACGGATTTCGTTTTTATCGAATTGGTTCATATGAAGTAAGTTAATCGACATGTCATTTGACTCCCATAGTAAAGCAATGGGAGGATTCCCATAGGAGACAATGGGAAATCAGTTTCTTTTTTAAATTAATTTCTGCTGAAAACTTGATGATAATATGTTAATATACCTACAAATAAGCTATATTACACGTTTATTTAGTTTTCTCATCGAAATTCTTGTGTATTATTTAAGATGGGTTTAGTGTGAAAAGTGGCAAAATCAAAGATTTTTCTTCTAAAGTGAACGAAATTCATTACTTTTCTGTAGCGTTTTGTGTTTTACAGGGAAGCACTGAAGATAATTCTTTCCTCAACAACTCGCTTAATCTCCATTATATCTCTACAAAAATTAGCCAGTTAACGTACCTAACCAAGAATTAATTGAAAACACATCGTTTTCATGGAAATTCCTGAAACTAAAAAAGATAATCCACATGGGGTCATATCCCATAGTAATGCATAGGGGAGATTTTTTTTGGAAAAACTCATTTAATTTCTGGTCTTTCTTTAAACCAAGGGTGTAGTTTACTTCATTTACGCAGATATAGTGTGACGGACCTCGTTTTTATCGAATTGGTTCATATGAAGTAAGTTAATCGACATGTCATTTGACTCCCATAGTAAAGCAATGGGAGGATTCCCATAGGAGACAATGGGAAATCAGTTTCTTTTTTAAATTAATTTCTGCTGAAATCTTGTTGATAATATGTTAATATACCTACAAATAAGCTATATTACACGTTTATTTAGTTTTCTCATCGAAATTCTTGTGTATTATTTAAGATGGGTTTAGTGTGAAAAGTGGCAAAATCAAAGATTTTTCTTCTAAAGTGAACGAAATTCATTACTTTTCTGTAGCGTTTTGTGTTTTACAGGGAAGCACTGAAGATAATTCTTTCCTCAACAACTCGCTTAATTTCCATTATATCTCTACAAAAATTAGCCAGTTAACGTATCTAACCAAGAATTAATTGAAAACGCATCGTTTTTATGGAAATTCCTGAAACTAAAAAAGATAATCCACATGGGGTCATATTCCCATAGTAATGCATAGGGGAGATTTTTTTTGGAAAAACTCATTTAATTTCTGGTCTTTCTTTAAACCAAGGGTGTAGTTTACTTAATTTACGCAGATATAGTGTGACGGACCTCGTTTTTATCGAATTGGTTCATATGAAGTAAGTTAATCGACATGTCATTTGACTCCCATAGTAAAGCATAGGGAGGATTTCCATAGAAAAGCATAGGAGTAAATTATTCTGGAAAAACTCACTTAATTACAGTTTGTTCTTTACCAAACTTGGCAAATTTACTTTACTCACGTAAATACACTGGGATGCACTTCGACTTTATCGAAATACCAGGAATTAAAAGTGATATTCCACATGGGGTCATATTCCCATAGTAATGCATAGGGGAGATTTATTTTGGAAAAACTCATTTAATTTCTGGTCTTTCTTTAAACAAAGGGTGTAGTTTACTTCATTTACGCGGATATAGTGTGACGGACCTCGTTTTTATCGAATTGGTTCATATGAAGTAAGTTAATCGACATGTCATTTGACTCCCATAGTAAAGCATAGGGAGGATTTCCATAGAAAAGCATAGGAGTAAATTATTCTGGGAAAACTCACTTAAATACAGTTTGTTCTTTACCAAACTTGGCAAATTTACTTTATTCACGTAAATACACTGGGATACACTTCGACTTTGTCGAAATACCAGGAATTAAAAATGATATTCCACATGGGGTCATATTCCCATAGTAATGCATAGGGGAGATTTATTTTGGAAAAACTCATTTAATTTCTGGTCTTTCTTTAAACAAAGGGTGTAGTTTACATCATTTACGCAGATATAGTGTGACGGACCTCGTTTTTATCGAATTGGTTCATATGAAGTAAGTTAATCGACATGTCATTTGACTCCCATAGTAAAGCATAGGGAGGATTTCCATAGAAAAGCATAGGAGTAAATTATTCTGGAAAAACTCACTTAATTACAGTTTGTTCTTTACCAAACTTGGCAAATTTACTTTATTCACGTAAATACACTGGGATACACTTCGACTTTATCGAAATACCAGGAATTAAAAGTGATATTCCACATGGGGTCATATTCCCATAGTAATGCTTAGGGGAGATTTTTTTTGGAAAAACTCATTTAATTTCTGGTCTTTCTTTAAACCAAGGGTGTAGTTTACTTCATTTACGCAGATATAGTGTGACGGACCTCGTTTTTATCGAATTGGTTCATATGAAGTAAGTTAATCGACATGTCATTTGACTCCCATAGTAAAGCAATGGGAGGATTCCCATAGGAGACAATGGGAAATCAGTTTCTTTTTTAAATTAATTTCTGCTGAAAACTTGTTGATAATATGTTAATATACCTACAAATAAGCTATATTACACGTTTATTTAGTTTTCTCATCGAAATTCTTGTGTATTATTTAAGATGGGTTTAGTGTGAAAAGTGGCAAAATCAAAGATTTTTCTTCTAAAGTGAACGAAATTCATTAGTTTTCTGTAGCGTTTTGTGTTTTACAGGGAAGCACTGAAGATAATTCTTTCCTCAACAACTCGCTTAATTTCCATTATATCTTTACAAAAATTAGCCAGTTAACGTATCTAACCAAGACTTAATTGAAAACACATCGTTTTTATGGAAATTCCTGAAACTAAAAAAGATAATCCACATGGGGTCATATTCCCATAGTAATGAATAGGGGAGATTTTTTTTGGAAAAACTCATTTAATTTCTGGTCTTTCTTTAAACCAAGGGTGTAGTTTACTTAATTTACGCAGATATAGTGTGACGGACCTCGTTTTTATCGAATTGGTTCATATGAAGTAAGTTAATCGACATGTCATTTGTCTCCCATAGTAAAGCATAGGGAGGATTTCCATAGAAAAGCATAGGAGTAAATTATTCTGGAAAAACTCACTTAATTACAGTTTGTTCTTTACCAAACTTGGCAAATTTACTTTATTCTCGTAAATACACTGGGATACACTTCGACTTTATCGAAATACCAGGAATTAAAAGTGATATTCCACATGGGGCATATTCTCATAGTAATGCATAGGAGAGATTTTTTTTGGAAAAACTCATTTAATTTCTGGTCTTTCTTTAAACAAAGGGTGTAGTTTACTTCATTTACGCAGGTATAGTGTGACGGACCTCGTTTTTATCGAATTGGTTCATATGAAGTAAGTTAATCGACATGTCATTTGACTCCCATAGTAAAGCATAGGGAGGATTTCCATAGAAAAGCATAGGAGTAAATTATTCTGGAAAAACTAACTTAATTACAGTTTGTTCTTTACTAAACTTGGCAAATTTACTTTTTTCACGTAAGTACACTGGGATACACTTCGACTTTGTCGAAATACCAGGAATTAAAAATGATATTCCACATGGGGTCATATTCCCATAGTAATGCATAGGGGAGATTTTTTTTGGAAAAACTCATTTAATTTCTAGTCTTTCTTTAAACCAAGGGTGTCGTTTACTTCATTTACGCAGATATAGTGTGACGGACCTCGTTTTTATCGAATTGGTTCATATGAAGTAAGTTAATCGACATGTCATTTGACTTCCATAGTAAAGCAATGGGAGGATTCCCATAGGAGACAATGGGAAATCAGTTTCTTTTTTAAATTAATTTCTGCTGAAAACTTGATGATAATATGTTAATATACCTACAAATAAGCTATATTACACGTTTATTAATTTTCTCATCGAAATTCTTGTGTATTATTTAAGATGGGTTTAGTGTGAAAAGTGGCAAAATCAAAGATTTTTCTTCTAAAGTGAACGAAATTCATTACTTTTCTGTAGCGTTTTGTGTTTTACAGGGAAGCCCTGAAGATAATTCTTTCCTCAACAACTCGCTTAATCTCCATTATATCTCTACAAAAATTAGCCAGTTAACGTATCTAACCAAGAATTAATTGAAAACACATCGTTTTTATGGAAATTCCTGAAACTAAAAAAGATAATCCACATGGGGTCATATCCCATAATAATGCATAGGGGAGATTTTTTTTGGAAAAACTCATTTAATTTCTGGTCTTTCTTTAAACCAAGGGTGTAGTTTACTTAATTTACGCAGATATAGTGTGACGGACCTCGTTTTTATCGAATTGGTTCATATGAAGTAAGTTAATCGACATGTCATTTGACTCCCATAGTAAAGCATAGGGAGGATTTCCATAGAAAAGCATAGGAGTAAATTATTCTGGAAAAACTCACTTAATTACAGTTTGTTCTTTACCAAACTTGGCAAATTTACTTTATTCACGTAAATACACTGGGATACACTTCGACTTTATCGAAATACCAGGAATTAAAAGTGATATTCCACATGGGGTCATATTCCCATAGTAATGCATAGGGGAGATTTTTTTTGGAAAAACTCATTTAATTTCTGGTCTTTCTTTAAACAAAGGGTGTAGTTTACTTCAATTACGCAGATATAGTGTGACGGACCTCGTTTTTATCGAATTGGTTCATATGAAGTAAGTTAATCGACATGTCATTTGACTCCCATAGTAAAGCATAGGGAGGATTTCCATAGAAAAGCATAGGAGTAAATTATTCTGGGAAAACTCACTTAAATACAGTTTGTTCTTTATCAAACTTGGCAAATTTACTTTATTCACGTAAATACACTGGGATACACTTCGACTTTGTCGAAATACCAGGAATTAAAAATGATATTCCACATGGGGTCATATTCCCATAGTAATGCATAGGGGAGATTTATTTTGGAAAAACTCATTTAATTTCTGGTCTTTCTTTAAACAAAGGGTGTAGTTTACATCATTTACGCAGATATAGTGTGACGGACCTCGTTTTTATCGAATTGGTTCATATGAAGTAAGTTAATCGACATGTCATTTGACTCCCATAGTAAAGCATAGGGAGGATTTCCATAGAAAAGCATAGGAGTAAATTATTCTGGAAAAACTCACTTAATTACAGTTTGTTCTTTACCAAACGTGGCAAATTTACTTTATTCACGTAAATACACTGGGATACACTTCGACTTTATCGAAATACCAGGAATTAAAAGTGATATTCCACATGGGGTCATATTCCCATAGTAATGCTTAGGGGAGATTTTTTTTGGAAAAACTCATTTAATTTCTGGTCTTTCTTTAAACCAAGGGTGTAGTTTACTTCATTTACGCAGATATAGTGTGACGGACCTCGTTTTTATCGAATTGGTTCATATGAAGTAAGTTAATCGACATGTCATTTGACTCCCATAGTAAAGCAATGGGAGGATTCCCATAGGAGACAATGGGAAATCAGTTTCTTTTTTAAATTAATTTCTGCTGAAAACTTGTTGATAATATGTTAATATACCTACAAATAAGCTATATTACACGTTTATTTAGTTTTCTCATCGAAATTCTTGTGTATTATTTAAGATGGGTTTAGTGTGAAAAGTGGCAAAATCAAAGATTTTTCTTCTAAAGTGAACGAAATTCATTACTTTTCTGTAGCGTTTTGTGTTTTACAGGGAAGCACTGAAGATAATTCTTTCCTCAACAACTCGCTTAATTTCCATTATATCTCTACAAAAATTAGCCAGTTAACGTATCTAACCAAGACTTAATTGAAAACACATCGTTTTTATGGAAATTCCTGAAACTAAAAAAGATAATCCACATGGGGTCATATTCCCATAGTAATGCATAGGGGAGATTTTTTTTGGAAAAACTCATTTAATTTCTGGTCTTTCTTTAAACCAAGGGTGTAGTTTACTTAATTTACGCAGATATAGTGTGACGGACCTCGTTTTTATCGAATTGGTTCATATGAAGTAAGTTAATCGACATGTCATTTGACTCCCATAGTAAAGCATAGGGAGGATTTCCATAGAAAAGCATAGGAGTAAATTATTCTGGAAAAACTCACTTAATTACAGTTTGTTCTTTACCAAACTTGGCAAATTTACTTTATTCTCGTAAATACACTGGGATACACTTCGACTTTATCGAAATACCAGGAATTAAAAGTGATATTCCACATGGGGTCATATTCCCATAGTAATGCAGAGGGGAGATTTTTTTTGGAAAAACTCATTTAATTTCTGGTCTTTCTTTAAACAAAGGGTGCAGTTTACTTCATTTACGCAGGTATAGTGTGACGGACCTCGTTTTTATCGAATTGGTTCATATGAAGTAAGTTAATCGACATGTCATTTGACTCCCATAGTAAAGCATAGGGAGGATTTCCATAGAAAAGCATAGGAGTAAATTATTCTGGAAAAACTCACTTAATTACAGTTTGTTCTTTACTACACTTGGCAAATTTACTTTTTTCACGTAAGTACACTGGGATACACTTCGACTTTGTCGAAATACCAGGAATTAAAAATGATATTCCACATGGGGTCATATTCCCATAGTAATGCATAGGGGAGATTTTTTTTGGAAAAACTCATTTAATTTCTAGTCTTTCTTTAAACCAAGGGTGTAGTTTACTTCATTTACGCAGGTATAGTGTGACGGACCTCGTTTTTATCGAATTGGTTCATATGAAGTAAGTTAATCGACATGTCATTTGACTCCCATAGTAAAGCATAGGGAGGATTTCCATAGAAAAGCATAGGAGTAAATTATTCTGGAAAAACTAACTTAATTACAGTTTGTTCTTTACTAAACTTGGCAAATTTACTTTTTTCACGTAAGTACACTGGGATACACTTCGACTTTGTCGAAATACCAGGAATTAAAAATGATATTCCACATGGGGTCATATTCCCATAGTAATGCATAGGGGAGATTTTTTTTGGAAAAACTCATTTAATTTCTAGTCTTTCTTTAAACCAAGGGTGTCGTTTACTTCATTTACGCAGATATAGTGTGACGGACCTCGTTTTTATCGAATTGGTTCATATGAAGTAAGTTAATCGACATGTCATTTGACTTCCATAGTAAAGCAATGGGAGGATTCCCATAGGAGACAATGGGAAATCAGTTTCTTTTTTAAATTAATTTCTGCTGAAAACTTGATGATAATATGTTAATATACCTACAAATAAGCTATATTACACGTTTATTAATTTTCTCATCGAAATTCTTGTGTATTATTTAAGATGGGTTTAGTGTGAAAAGTGGCAAAATCAAAGATTTTTCTTCTAAAGTGAACGAAATTCATTACTTTTCTGTAGCGTTTTGTGTTTTACAGGGAAGCCCTGAAGATAATTCTTTCCTCAACAACTCGCTTAATCTCCATTATATCTCTACAAAAATTAGCCAGTTAACGTATCTAACCAAGAATTAATTGAAAACACATCGTTTTTATGGAAATTCCTGAAACTAAAAAAGATAATCCACATGGGGTCATATCCCATAATAATGCATAGGGGAGATTTTTTTTGGAAAAACTCATTTAATTTCTGGTCTTTCTTTAAACCAAGGGTGTAGTTTACTTAATTTACGCAGATATAGTGTGACGGACCTCGTTTTTATCGAATTGGTTCATATGAAGTAAGTTAATCGACATGTCATTTGACTCCCATAGTAAAGCATAGGGAGGATTTCCATAGAAAAGCATAGGAGTAAATTATTCTGGAAAAACTCACTTAATTACAGTTTGTTCTTTACCAAACTTGGCAAATTTACTTTATTCACGTAAATACACTGGGATACACTTCGACTTTATCGAAATACCAGGAATTAAAAGTGATATTCCACATGGGGTCATATTCCCATAGTAATGCATAGGGGAGATTTTTTTTGGAAAAACTCATTTAATTTCTGGTCTTTCTTTAAACAAAGGGTGTAGTTTACTTCAATTACGCAGATATAGTGTGACGGACCTCGTTTTTATCGAATTGGTTCATATGAAGTAAGTTAATCGACATGTCATTTGACTCCCATAGTAAAGCATAGGGAGGATTTCCATAGAAAAGCATAGGAGTAAATTATTCTGGGAAAACTCACTTAAATACAGTTTGTTCTTTATCAAACTTGGCAAATTTACTTTATTCACGTAAATACACTGGGATACACTTCGACTTTGTCGAAATACCAGGAATTAAAAATGATATTCCACATGGGGTCATATTCCCATAGTAATGCATAGGGGAGATTTATTTTGGAAAAACTCATTTAATTTCTGGTCTTTCTTTAAACAAAGGGTGTAGTTTACATCATTTACGCAGATATAGTGTGACGGACCTCGTTTTTATCGAATTGGTTCATATGAAGTAAGTTAATCGACATGTCATTTGACTCCCATAGTAAAGCATAGGGAGGATTTCCATAGAAAAGCATAGGAGTAAATTATTCTGGAAAAACTCACTTAATTACAGTTTGTTCTTTACCAAACGTGGCAAATTTACTTTATTCACGTAAATACACTGGGATACACTTCGACTTTATCGAAATACCAGGAATTAAAAGTGATATTCCACATGGGGTCATATTCCCATAGTAATGCTTAGGGGAGATTTTTTTTGGAAAAACTCATTTAATTTCTGGTCTTTCTTTAAACCAAGGGTGTAGTTTACTTCATTTACGCAGATATAGTGTGACGGACCTCGTTTTTATCGAATTGGTTCATATGAAGTAAGTTAATCGACATGTCATTTGACTCCCATAGTAAAGCAATGGGAGGATTCCCATAGGAGACAATGGGAAATCAGTTTCTTTTTTAAATTAATTTCTGCTGAAAACTTGTTGATAATATGTTAATATACCTACAAATAAGCTATATTACACGTTTATTTAGTTTTCTCATCGAAATTCTTGTGTATTATTTAAGATGGGTTTAGTGTGAAAAGTGGCAAAATCAAAGATTTTTCTTCTAAAGTGAACGAAATTCATTACTTTTCTGTAGCGTTTTGTGTTTTACAGGGAAGCACTGAAGATAATTCTTTCCTCAACAACTCGCTTAATTTCCATTATATCTCTACAAAAATTAGCCAGTTAACGTATCTAACCAAGACTTAATTGAAAACACATCGTTTTTATGGAAATTCCTGAAACTAAAAAAGATAATCCACATGGGGTCATATTCCCATAGTAATGCATAGGGGAGATTTTTTTTGGAAAAACTCATTTAATTTCTGGTCTTTCTTTAAACCAAGGGTGTAGTTTACTTAATTTACGCAGATATAGTGTGACGGACCTCGTTTTTATCGAATTGGTTCATATGAAGTAAGTTAATCGACATGTCATTTGACTCCCATAGTAAAGCATAGGGAGGATTTCCATAGAAAAGCATAGGAGTAAATTATTCTGGAAAAACTCACTTAATTACAGTTTGTTCTTTACCAAACTTGGCAAATTTACTTTATTCTCGTAAATACACTGGGATACACTTCGACTTTATCGAAATACCAGGAATTAAAAGTGATATTCCACATGGGGTCATATTCCCATAGTAATGCAGAGGGGAGATTTTTTTTGGAAAAACTCATTTAATTTCTGGTCTTTCTTTAAACAAAGGGTGCAGTTTACTTCATTTACGCAGGTATAGTGTGACGGACCTCGTTTTTATCGAATTGGTTCATATGAAGTAAGTTAATCGACATGTCATTTGACTCCCATAGTAAAGCATAGGGAGGATTTCCATAGAAAAGCATAGGAGTAAATTATTCTGGAAAAACTCACTTAATTACAGTTTGTTCTTTACTACACTTGGCAAATTTACTTTTTTCACGTAAGTACACTGGGATACACTTCGACTTTGTCGAAATACCAGGAATTAAAAATGATATTCCACATGGGGTCATATTCCCATAGTAATGCATAGGGGAGATTTTTTTTGGAAAAACTCATTTAATTTCTAGTCTTTCTTTAAACCAAGGGTGTAGTTTACTTCATTTACGCAGATATAGTGTGACGGACCTCGTTTTTATCGAATTGGTTCATATGAAGTAAGTTAATCGACATGTCATTTGACTCCCATAGTAAAGCAATGGGAGGATTCCCATAGGAGACAATGGGAAATCAGTTTCTTTTTTAAATTAATTTCTGCTGAAAACTTGTTGATAATATGTTAATATACCTACAAATAAGCTATATTACACGTTTATTTAGTTTTCTCATCGAAATTCTTGTGTATTATTTAAGATGGGTTTAGTGTGAAAAGTGGCAAAATCAAAGATTTTTCTTCTAAAGTGAACGAAATTCATTAGTTTTCTGTAGCGTTTTGTGTTTTACAGGGAAGCCCTGAAGATAATTCTTTCCTCAACAACTCGCTTAATCTCCATTATATCTCTACAAAAATTAGCCAGTTAACGTATCTAACCAAGAATTAATTGAAAACACATCGTTTTTATGGAAATTCCTGAAACTAAAAAAGATAATCCACATGGGGTCATATCCCATAGTAATGCATAGGGGAGATTTTTTTTGGAAAAACTCATTTAATTTCTAGTCTTTCTTTAAACCAAGGGTGTAGTTTACTTCATTTACGCAGATATAGTGTGACGGACCTCGTTTTTATCGAATTGGTTCATATGAAGTAAGTTAATCGACATGTCATTTGACTCCCATAGTAAAGCATAGGGAGGATTTCCATAGAAAAGCATAGGAGTAAATTATTCTGGAAAAACTCACTTAATTACAGTTTGTTCTTTACTAAACTTGGCAAATTTACTTTATTCACGTAAGTACACTGGGATACACTTCGACTTTGTCGAAATACCAGGAATTAAAAATGATATTCCACATGGGGTCATATTCCCATAGTAATGCATAGGGGAGATTTTTTTTGGAAAAACTCATTTAATTTCTAGTCTTTCTTTAAACCAAGGGTGTCGTTTACTTCATTTACGCAGATATAGTGTGAAGGACCTCGTTTTTATCGAATTGGTTCATATGAAGTAAGTTAATCGACATGTCATTTGACTCCCATAGTAAAGCAATGGGAGGATTCCCATAGGAGACAATGGGAAATCAGTTTCTTTTTTAAATTAATTTCTGCTGAAAACTTGATGATAATATGTTAATATACCTACAAATAAGCTATATTACACGTTTATTAATTTTCTCATCGAAATTCTTGTGTATTATTTAAGATGGGTTTAGTGTGAAAAGTGGCAAAATCAAAGATTTTTCTTCTAAAGTGAACGAAATTCATTACTTTTCTGTAGCGTTTTGTGTTTTACAGGGAAGCCCTGAAGATAATTCTTTCCTCAACAACTCGCTTAATCTCCATTATATCTCTACAAAAATTAGCCAGTTAACGTATCTAACCAAGAATTAATTGAAAACACATCGTTTTTATGGAAATTCCTGAAACTAAAAAAGATAATCCACATGGGGTCATATCCCATAATAATGCATAGGGGAGATTTTTTTTGGAAAAACTCATTTAATTTCTGGTCTTTCTTTAAACCAAGGGTGTAGTTTACTTAATTTACGCAGATATAGTGTGACGGACCTCGTTTTTATCGAATTGGTTCATATGAAGTAAGTTAATCGACATGTCATTTGACTCCCATAGTAAAGCATAGGGAGGATTTCCATAGAAAAGCATAGGAGTAAATTATTCTGGAAAAACTCACTTAATTACAGTTTGTTCTTTACCAAACTTGGCAAATTTACTTTATTCACGTAAATACACTGGGATACACTTCGACTTTATCGAAATACCAGGAATTAAAAGTGATATTCCACATGGGGTCATATTCCCATAGTAATGCATAGGGGAGATTTTTTTTGGAAAAACTCATTTAATTTCTGGTCTTTCTTTAAACAAAGGGTGTAGTTTACTTCAATTACGCAGATATAGTGTGACGGACCTCGTTTTTATCGAATTGGTTCATATGAAGTAAGTTAATCGACATGTCATTTGACTCCCATAGTAAAGCATAGGGAGGATTTCCATAGAAAAGCATAGGAGTAAATTATTCTGGGAAAACTCACTTAAATACAGTTTGTTCTTTATCAAACTTGGCAAATTTACTTTATTCACGTAAATACACTGGGATACACTTCGACTTTGTCGAAATACCAGGAATTAAAAATGATATTCCACATGGGGTCATATTCCCATAGTAATGCATAGGGGAGATTTATTTTGGAAAAACTCATTTAATTTCTGGTCTTTCTTTAAACAAAGGGTGTAGTTTACATCATTTACGCAGATATAGTGTGACGGACCTCGTTTTTATCGAATTGGTTCATATGAAGTAAGTTAATCGACATGTCATTTGACTCCCATAGTAAAGCATAGGGAGGATTTCCATAGAAAAGCATAGGAGTAAATTATTCTGGAAAAACTCACTTAATTACAGTTTGTTCTTTACCAAACGTGGCAAATTTACTTTATTCACGTAAATACACTGGGATACACTTCGACTTTATCGAAATACCAGGAATTAAAAGTGATATTCCACATGGGGTCATATTCCCATAGTAATGCTTAGGGGAGATTTTTTTTGGAAAAACTCATTTAATTTCTGGTCTTTCTTTAAACCAAGGGTGTAGTTTACTTCATTTTCGCAGATATAGTGTGACGGACCTCGTTTTTATCGAATTGGTTCATATGAAGTAAGTTAATCGACATGTCATTTGACTCCCATAGTAAAGCAATGGGAGGATTCCCATAGGAGACAATGGGAAATCAGTTTCTTTTTTAAATTAATTTCTGCTGAAAACTTGTTGATAATATGTTAATATACCTACAAATAAGCTATATTACACGTTTATTTAGTTTTCTCATCGAAATTCTTGTGTATTATTTAAGATGGGTTTAGTGTGAAAAGTGGCAAAATCAAAGATTTTTCTTCTAAAGTGAACGAAATTCATTACTTTTCTGTAGCGTTTTGTGTTTTACAGGGAAGCACTGAAGATAATTCTTTCCTCAACAACTCGCTTAATTTCCATTATATCTCTACAAAAATTAGCCAGTTAACGTATCTAACCAAGACTTAATTGAAAACACATCGTTTTTATGGAAATTCCTGAAACTAAAAAAGATAATCCACATGGGGTCATATTCCCATAGTAATGCATAGGGGAGATTTTTTTTGGAAAAACTCATTTAATTTCTGGTCTTTCTTTAAACCAAGGGTGTAGTTTACTTAATTTACGCAGATATAGTGTGACGGACCTCGTTTTTATCGAATTGGTTCATATGAAGTAAGTTAATCGACATGTCATTTGACTCCCATAGTAAAGCATAGGGAGGATTTCCATAGAAAAGCATAGGAGTAAATTATTCTGGAAAAACTCACTTAATTACAGTTTGTTCTTTACCAAACTTGGCAAATTTACTTTATTCTCGTAAATACACTGGGATACACTTCGACTTTATCGAAATACCAGGAATTAAAAGTGATATTCCACATGGGGTCATATTCCCATAGTAATGCAGAGGGGAGATTTTTTTTGGAAAAACTCATTTAATTTCTGGTCTTTCTTTAAACAAAGGGTGCAGTTTACTTCATTTACGCAGGTATAGTGTGACGGACCTCGTTTTTATCGAATTGGTTCATATGAAGTAAGTTAATCGACATGTCATTTGACTCCCATAGTAAAGCATAGGGAGGATTTCCATAGAAAAGCATAGGAGTAAATTATTCTGGAAAAACTCACTTAATTACAGTTTGTTCTTTACTACACTTGGCAAATTTACTTTTTTCACGTAAGTACACTGGGATACACTTCGACTTTGTCGAAATACCAGGAATTAAAAATGATATTCCACATGGGTCATATTCCCATAGTAATGCATAGGGGAGATTTTTTTTGGAAAAACTCATTTAATTTCTAGTCTTTCTTTAAACCAAGGGTGTAGTTTACTTCATTTACGCAGATATAGTGTGACGGACCTCGTTTTTATCGAATTGGTTCATATGAAGTAAGTTAATCGACATGTCATTTGACTCCCATAGTAAAGCAATGGGAGGATTCCCATAGGAGACAATGGGAAATCAGTTTCTTTTTTAAATTAATTTCTGCTGAAAACTTGTTGATAATATGTTAATATACCTACAAATAAGCTATATTACACGTTTATTTAGTTTTCTCATCGAAATTCTTGTGTATTATTTAAGATGGGTTTAGTGTGAAAAGTGGCAAAATCAAAGATTTTTCTTCTAAAGTGAACGAAATTCATTAGTTTTCTGTAGCGTTTTGTGTTTTACAGGGAAGCACTGAAGATAATTCTTTCCTCAACAACTCGCTTAATTTCCATTATATCTCTACAAAAATTAGCCAGTTAACGTATCTAACCAAGACTTAATTGAAAACACATCGTTTTTATGGAAATTCCTGAAACTAAAAAAGATAATCCACATGGGGTCATATTCCCATAGTAATGCATAGGGGAGATTTTTTTTGGAAAAACTCATTTAATTTCTGGTCTTTCTTTAAACCAAGGGTGTAGTTTACTTAATTTACGCAGATATAGTGTGACGGACCTCGTTTTTATCGAATTGGTTCATATGAAGTAAGTTAATCGACATGTCATTTGTCTCCCATAGTAAAGCATAGGGAGGATTTCCATAGAAAAGCATAGGAGTAAATTATTCTGGAAAAACTCACTTAATTACAGTTTGTTCTTTACCAAACTTGGCAAATTTACTTTATTCTCGTAAATACACTGGGATACACTTCGACTTTATCGAAATACCAGGAATTAAAAGTGATATTCCACATGGGGCATATTCCCATAGTAATGCATAGGAGAGATTTTTTTTGGAAAAACTCATTTAATTTCTGGTCTTTCTTTAAACAAAGGGTGTAGTTTACTTCATTTACGCAGGTATAGTGTGACGGACCTCGTTTTTATCGAATTGGTTCATATGAAGTAAGTTAATCGACATGTCATTTGACTCCCATAGTAAAGCATAGGGAGGATTTCCATAGAAAAGCATAGGAGAAAATTATTCTGGAAAAACTCACTTAATTACAGTTTGTTCTTTACTAAACTTGGCAAATTTACTTTTTTCACGTAAGTACACTGGGATACACTTCGACTTTGTCGAAATACCAGGAATTAAAAATGATATTCCACATGGGGTCATATTCCCATAGTAATGCATAGGGGAGATTTTTTTTGGAAAAACTCATTTAATTTCTAGTCTTTCTTTAAACCAAGGGTGTCGTTTACTTCATTTACGCAGATATAGTGTGACGGACCTCGTTTTTATCGAATTGGTTCATATGAAGTAAGTTAATCGACATGTCATTTGACTTCCATAGTAAAGCAAAGGGAGGATTCCCATAGGAGACAATGGGAAATCAGTTTCTTTTTTAAATTAATTTCTGCTGAAAACTTGATGATAATATGTTAATATACCTACAAATAAGCTATATTACACGTTTATTAATTTTCTCATCGAAATTCTTGTGTATTATTTAAGATGGGTTTAGTGTGAAAAGTGGCAAAATCAAAGATTTTTCTTCTAAAGTGATCGAAATTCATTACTTTTCTGTAGCGTTTTGTGTTTTACAGGGAAGCCCTGAAGATAATTCTTTCCTCAACAACTCGCTTAATCTCCATTATATCTCTACAAAAATTAGCCAGTTAACGTATCTAACCAAGAAATAATTGAAAACACATCGTTTTTATGGAAATTCCTGAAACTAAAAAAGATAATCCACATGGGGTCATATTCCCATAGTAATGCATAGGGGAGATTTTTTTTGGAAAAACTCATTTAATTTCTGGTCTTTCTTTAAACCAAGGGTGTAGTTTACTTAATTTAGGCAGATATGGTGTGACGGACCTCGTTTTTATCGAATTGGTTCATATGAAGTAAGTTAATCGACATGTCATTTGACTCCCATAGTAAAGCATAGGGAGGATTTCCATAGAAAAGCATAGGAGTAAATTATTCTGGAAAAACTCACTTAATTACAGTTTGTTCTTTACCATACTTGGCAAATTTACTTTATTCACGTAAATACACTGGGGTACACTTCGACTTTATCGAAATACCAGGAATTAAAAGTGATATTCCACATGGGGTCATATTCCCATAGTAATGCATAGGGGAGATTTTTTTTGAAAAAACTCATTTAATTTCTGGTCTTTCTTTAAACAAAGGGTGTAGTTTACTTCATTTACGCAGATATAGTGTGACTCACCTCGTTTTTATCGAATTGGTTCATATGAAGTAAGTTAATCGACATGTCATTTGACTCCCATAGTAAAGCAAATGGAGGATTTCCATAGAAAAGCATAGGAGTAAATTTTTCTGGAAAAACTCACTTAATTACAGTTTCTTCTTTACCAAACTTGGCAAATTTACTTTATTCACGTAAATACACTGGGATACACTTCGACTTTGTCGAAATACCAGGAATTAAAAATGATATTCCACATGGGGTCATATTCCCATAGTAATGCATAGGGGAGATTTTTTTTGGAAAAACTCATTTAATTTCTAGTCTTTCTTTAAACAAAGGGTGCAGTTTACTTCATTTACGCAGGTATAGTGTGACGGACCTCGTTTTTATCGAATTGGTTCATATGAAGTAAGTTAATCGACATGTCATTTGACTCCCATAGTAAAGCATAGGGAGGATTTCCATAGAAAAGCATAGGAGTAAATTATTCTGGAAAAACTCACTTAATTACAGTTTGTTCTTTACTAAACTTGGCAAATTTACTTTTTTCACGTAAGTACACTGGGATACACTTCGACTTTGTCGAAATACCAGGAATTAAAAATGATATTCCACATGGGGTCATATTCCCATAGTAATGCATAGGGGAGATTTTTTTTGGAAAAACACATTTAATTTCTAGTCTTTCTTTAAACCAAGGGTGTCGTTTACTTCATTTACGCAGATATAGTGTGACGGATTTCGTTTTTATCGAATTGGTTCATATGAAGTAAGTTAATCGACATGTCATTTGACTCCCATAGTAAAGCAATGGGAGGATTCCCATAGGAGACAATGGGAAATCAGTTTCTTTTTTAAATTAATTTCTGCTGAAAACTTGATGATAATATGTTAATATACCTACAAATAAGCTATATTACACGTTTATTTAGTTTTCTCATCGAAATTCTTGTGTATTATTTAAGATGGGTTTAGTGTGAAAAGTGGCAAAATCAAAGATTTTTCTTCTAAAGTGAACGAAATTCATTACTTTTCTGTAGCGTTTTGTGTTTTACAGGGAAGCACTGAAGATAATTCTTTCCTCAACAACTCGCTTAATCTCCATTATATCTCTACAAAAATTAGCCAGTTAACGTACCTAACCAAGAATTAATTGAAAACACATCGTTTTCATGGAAATTCCTGAAACTAAAAAAGATAATCCACATGGGGTCATATCCCATAGTAATGCATAGGGGAGATTTTTTTTGGAAAAACTCATTTAATTTCTGGTCTTTCTTTAAACCAAGGGTGTAGTTTACTTCATTTACGCAGATATAGTGTGACGGACCTCGTTTTTATCGAATTGGTTCATATGAAGTAAGTTAATCGACATGTCATTTGACTCCCATAGTAAAGCAATGGGAGGATTCCCATAGGAGACAATGGGAAATCAGTTTCTTTTTTAAATTAATTTCTGCTGAAATCTTGTTGATAATATGTTAATATACCTACAAATAAGCTATATTACACGTTTATTTAGTTTTCTCATCGAAATTCTTGTGTATTATTTAAGATGGGTTTAGTGTGAAAAGTGGCAAAATCAAAGATTTTTCTTCTAAAGTGAACGAAATTCATTACTTTTCTGTAGCGTTTTGTGTTTTACAGGGAAGCATTGAAGATAATTCTTTCCTCAACAACTCGCTTAATTTCCATTATATCTCTACAAAAATTAGCCAGTTAACGTATCTAACCAAGAATTAATTGAAAACGCATCGTTTTTATGGAAATTCCTGAAACTAAAAAAGATAATCCACATGGGGTCATATTCCCATAGTAATGCATAGGGGAGATTTTTTTTGGAAAAACTCATTTAATTTCTGCTCTTTCTTTAAACCAAGGGTGTAGTTTACTTAATTTACGCAGATATAGTGTGACGGACCTCGTTTTTATTGAATTGGTTCATATGAAGTAAGTTAATCGACATGTCATTTGACTCCCATAGTAAAGCATAGGGAGGATTTCCATAGAAAAGCATAGGAGTAAATTATTCTGGAAAAACTCACTTAATTACAGTTTGTTCTTTACCAAACTTGGCAAATTTACTTTATTCACGTAAATACACTGGGATGCACTTCGACTTTATCGAAATACCAGGAATTAAAAGTGATATTCCACATGGGGTCATATTCCCATAGTAATGCATAGGGGAGATTTTTTTTGGAAAAACTCATTTAATTTCTGGTCTTTCTTTAAACAAAGGGTGTAGTTTACTTCATTTACGCAGATATAGTGTGACGGACCTCGTTTTTATCGAATTGGTTCATATGAAGTAAGTTAATCGACATGTCATTTGACTCCCATAGTAAAGCATAGGGAGGATTTCCATAGAAAAGCATAGGAGTAAATTATTCTGGAAAAACTCACTTAATTACAGTTTGTTCTTTACCAAACTTGGCAAATTTACTTTATTCACGTAAATACACTGGGATACACTTCGACTTTATCGAAATACCAGGAATTAAAAGTGATATTCCACATGGGGTCATATTCCCATAGTAATGCATAGGGGAGATTTTTTTTGGAAAAACTCATTTAATTTCTGGTCTTTCTTTAAACAAAGGGTGTAGTTTACTTCATTTACGCAGATATAGTGTGACGGACCTCGTTTTTATCGAATTGGTTCATATGAAGTAAGTTAATCGACATGTCATTTGACTCCCATAGTAAAGCATAGGGAGGATTTCCATAGAAAAGCATAGGAGTAAATTATTCTGGAAAAACTCAATTACAGTTTGTTCTTTACCAAACTTGGCAAATTTACTTTATTCACGTAAATACACTGGGATCTCCCCTATGCATTACTATGGGAATATGACCCCATGTGGAATATCATTTTTAATTCCTGGTATTTCGACAAGTCGAAATACCAGGAATTAAAAATGATATTCCACATGGGGTCATATTCCCATAGTAATGCATAGGGGAGATTTTTTTTGGAAAAACTCATTTAATTTCTAGTCTTTCTTTAAACCAAGGGTGTAGTTTACTTCATTTACGCAGATATAGTGTGACGGACCTCGTTTTTATCGAATTGGTTCATATGAAGTAAGTTAATCGACATGTCATTTGACTCCCATAGTAAAGCATAGGGAGGATTTCCATAGAAAAGCATAGGAGTAAATTATTCTGGAAAAACTCACTTAATTACAGTTTGTTCTTTACTAAACTTGGCAAATTTATTTTATTCACGTAAGTACACTGGGATACACTTCGACTTTGTCGAAATACCAGGAATTAAAAATGATATTCCACATGGGGTCATATTCCCATAGTAATGCATAGGGGAGATTTTTTTTGGAAAAACTCATTTAATTTCTAGTCTTTCTTTAAACCAAGGGTGTCGTTTACTTCATTTACGCAGATATAGTGTGAAGGACCTCGTTTTTATCGAATTGGTTCATATGAAGTAAGTTAATCGACATGTCATTTGACTCCCATAGTAAAGCAATGGGAGGATTCCCATCGGAGACAATGGGAAATCAGTTTCTTTTTTAAATTAATTTCTGCTGAAAACTTGATGATAATATGTTAATATACCTACAAATAAGCTATATTACACGTTTATTTAGTTTTCTCATCGAAATTCTTGTGTATTATTTAAGATGGGTTTAGTGTGAAAAGTGGCAAAATCAAAGATTTTTCTTCTAAAGTGAAGGAAATTCATTACTTTTCTGTAGCGTTTTGTGTTTTACAGGGAAGCACTGAAGATAATTCTTTCCTCAACAACTCGCTTAATTTCCATTATATCTCTACAAAAATTAGCCACTTAACGTATCTAACCAAGAAATAATTGAAAACACATCGTTTTTATGGAAATTCCTGAAACTAAAAAAGATAATCCACATGGGGTCATATTCCCATAGTAATGCATAGGGGAGATTTTTTTTGGAAAAACTCATTTAATTTCTGGTCTTTCTTTAAACCAAGGGTGTAGTTTACTTAATTTAGGCAGATATGGTGTGACGGACCTCGTTTTTATCGAATTGGTTCATATGAAGTAAGTTAATCGACATGTCATTTGACTCCCATAGTAAAGCATAGGGAGGATTTCCATAGAAAAGCATAGGAGTAAATTATTCTGGAAAAACTCACTTAATTACAGTTTGTTCTTTACCAAACTTGGCAAATTTACTTTATTCTCGTAAATACACTGGGATACACTTCGACTTTATCGAAATACCAGGAATTAAAAGTGATATTCCACATGGGGTCATATTCCCATAGTAATGCAGAGGGGAGATTTTTTTTGGAAAAACTCATTTAATTTCTAGTCTTTCTTTAAACAAAGGGTGCAGTTTACTTCATTTACGCAGGTATAGTGTGACGGACCTCGTTTTTATCGAATTGGTTCATATGAAGTAAGTTAATCGACATGTCATTTGACTCCCATAGTAAAGCATAGGGAGGATTTCCATAGAAAAGCATAGGAGTAAATTATTCTGGAAAAACTCACTTAATTACAGTTTGTTCTTTACTAAACTTGGCAAATTTACTTTTTTCACGTAAGTACACTGGGATACACTTCGACTTTGTCGAAATACCAGGAATTAAAAATGATATTCCACATGGGGTCATATTCCCATAGTAATGCATAGGGGAGATTTTTTTTGGAAAAACTCATTTAATTTCTAGTCTTTCTTTAAACCAAGGGTGTCGTTTACTTCATTTACGCAGATATAGTGTGACGGATTTCGTTTTTATCGAATTGGTTCATATGAAGTAAGTTAATCGACATGTCATTTGACTCCCATAGTAAAGCAATGGGAGGATTCCCATAGGAGACAATGGGAAATCAGTTTCTTTTTTAAATTAATTTCTGCTGAAAACTTGATGATAATATGTTAATATACCTACAAATAAGCTATATTACACGTTTATTTAGTTTTCTCATCGAAATTCTTGTGTATTATTTAAGATGGGTTTAGTGTGAAAAGTGGCAAAATCAAAGATTTTTCTTCTAAAGTGAACGAAATTCATTACTTTTCTGTAGCGTTTTGTGTTTTACAGGGAAGCACTGAAGATAATTCTTTCCTCAACAACTCGCTTAATCTCCATTATATCTCTACAAAAATTAGCCAGTTAACGTACCTAACCAAGAATTAATTGAAAACACATCGTTTTCATGGAAATTCCTGAAACTAAAAAAGATAATCCACATGGGGTCATATCCCATAGTAATGCATAGGGGAGATTTTTTTTGGAAAAACTCATTTAATTTCTGGTCTTTCTTTAAACCAAGGGTGTAGTTTACTTCATTTACGCAGATATAGTGTGACGGACCTCGTTTTTATCGAATTGGTTCATATGAAGTAAGTTAATCGACATGTCATTTGACTCCCATAGTAAAGCAATGGGAGGATTCCCATAGGAGACAATGGGAAATCAGTTTCTTTTTTAAATTAATTTCTGCTGAAATCTTGTTGATAATATGTTAATATACCTACAAATAAGCTATATTACACGTTTATTTAGTTTTCTCATCGAAATTCTTGTGTATTATTTAAGATGGGTTTAGTGTGAAAAGTGGCAAAATCAAAGATTTTTCTTCTAAAGTGAACGAAATTCATTACTTTTCTGTAGCGTTTTGTGTTTTACAGGGAAGCACTGAAGATAATTCTTTCCTCAACAACTCGCTTAATTTCCATTATATCTCTACAAAAATTAGCCAGTTAACGTATCTAACCAAGAATTAATTGAAAACGCATCGTTTTTATGGAAATTCCTGAAACTAAAAAAGATAATCCACATGGGGTCATATTCCCATAGTAATGCATAGGGGAGATTTTTTTTGGAAAAACTCATTTAATTTCTGGTCTTTCTTTAAACCAAGGGTGTAGTTTACTTAATTTACGCAGATATAGTGTGACGGACCTCGTTTTTATCGAATTGGTTCATATGAAGTAAGTTAATCGACATGTCATTTGACTCCCATAGTAAAGCATAGGGAGGATTTCCATAGAAAAGCATAGGAGTAAATTATTCTGGAAAAACTCACTTAATTACAGTTTGTTCTTTACCAAACTTGGCAAATTTACTTTACTCACGTAAATACACTGGGATGCACTTCGACTTTATCGAAATACCAGGAATTAAAAGTGATATTCCACATGGGGTCATATTCCCATAGTAATGCATAGGGGAGATTTATTTTGGAAAAACTCATTTAATTTCTGGTCTTTCTTTAAACAAAGGGTGTAGTTTACTTCATTTACGCGGATATAGTGTGACGGACCTCGTTTTTATCGAATTGGTTCATATGAAGTAAGTTAATCGACATGTCATTTGACTCCCATAGTAAAGCATAGGGAGGATTTCCATAGAAAAGCATAGGAGTAAATTATTCTGGGAAAACTCACTTAAATACAGTTTGTTCTTTACCAAACTTGGCAAATTTACTTTATTCACGTAAATACACTGGGATACACTTCGACTTTGTCGAAATACCAGGAATTAAAAATGATATTCCACATGGGGTCATATTCCCATAGTAATGCATAGGGGAGATTTATTTTGGAAAAACTCATTTAATTTCTGGTCTTTCTTTAAACAAAGGGTGTAGTTTACATCATTTACGCAGATATAGTGTGACGGACCTCGTTTTTATCGAATTGGTTCATATGAAGTAAGTTAATCGACATGTCATTTGACTCCCATAGTAAAGCATAGGGAGGATTTCCATAGAAAAGCATAGGAGTAAATTATTCTGGAAAAACTCACTTAATTACAGTTTGTTCTTTACCAAACTTGGCAAATTTACTTTATTCACGTAAATACACTGGGATACACTTCGACTTTATCGAAATACCAGGAATTAAAAGTGATATTCCACATGGGGTCATATTCCCATAGTAATGCTTAGGGGAGATTTTTTTTGGAAAAACTCATTTAATTTCTGGTCTTTCTTTAAACCAAGGGTGTAGTTTACTTCATTTACGCAGATATAGTGTGACGGACCTCGTTTTTATCGAATTGGTTCATATGAAGTAAGTTAATCGACATGTCATTTGACTCCCATAGTAAAGCAATGGGAGGATTCCCATAGGAGACAATGGGAAATCAGTTTCTTTTTTAAATTAATTTCTGCTGAAAACTTGTTGATAATATGTTAATATACCTACAAATAAGCTATATTACACGTTTATTTAGTTTTCTCATCGAAATTCTTGTGTATTATTTAAGATGGGTTTAGTGTGAAAAGTGGCAAAATCAAAGATTTTTCTTCTAAAGTGAACGAAATTCATTAGTTTTCTGTAGCGTTTTGTGTTTTACAGGGAAGCACTGAAGATAATTCTTTCCTCAACAACTCGCTTAATTTCCATTATATCTCTACAAAAATTAGCCAGTTAACGTATCTAACCAAGACTTAATTGAAAACACATCGTTTTTATGGAAATTCCTGAAACTAAAAAAGATAATCCACATGGGGTCATATTCCCATAGTAATGAATAGGGGAGATTTTTTTTGGAAAAACTCATTTAATTTCTGGTCTTTCTTTAAACCAAGGGTGTAGTTTACTTAATTTACGCAGATATAGTGTGACGGACCTCGTTTTTATCGAATTGGTTCATATGAAGTAAGTTAATCGACATGTCATTTGTCTCCCATAGTAAAGCATAGGGAGGATTTCCATAGAAAAGCATAGGAGTAAATTATTCTGGAAAAACTCACTTAATTACAGTTTGTTCTTTACCAAACTTGGCAAATTTACTTTATTCTCGTAAATACACTGGGATACACTTCGACTTTATCGAAATACCAGGAATTAAAAGTGATATTCCACATGGGGCATATTCTCATAGTAATGCATAGGAGAGATTTTTTTTGGAAAAACTCATTTAATTTCTGGTCTTTCTTTAAACAAAGGGTGTAGTTTACTTCATTTACGCAGGTATAGTGTGACGGACCTCGTTTTTATCGAATTGGTTCATATGAAGTAAGTTAATCGACATGTCATTTGACTCCCATAGTAAAGCATAGGGAGGATTTCCATAGAAAAGCATAGGAGTAAATTATTCTGGAAAAACTAACTTAATTACAGTTTGTTCTTTACTAAACTTGGCAAATTTACTTTTTTCACGTAAGTACACTGGGATACACTTCGACTTTGTCGAAATACCAGGAATTAAAAATGATATTCCACATGGGGTCATATTCCCATAGTAATGCATAGGGGAGATTTTTTTTGGAAAAACTCATTTAATTTCTAGTCTTTCTTTAAACCAAGGGTGTCGTTTACTTCATTTACGCAGATATAGTGTGACGGACCTCGTTTTTATCGAATTGGTTCATATGAAGTAAGTTAATCGACATGTCATTTGACTTCCATAGTAAAGCAATGGGAGGATTCCCATAGGAGACAATGGGAAATCAGTTTCTTTTTTAAATTAATTTCTGCTGAAAACTTGATGATAATATGTTAATATACCTACAAATAAGCTATATTACACGTTTATTAATTTTCTCATCGAAATTCTTGTGTATTATTTAAGATGGGTTTAGTGTGAAAAGTGGCAAAATCAAAGATTTTTCTTCTAAAGTGAACGAAATTCATTACTTTTCTGTAGCGTTTTGTGTTTTACAGGGAAGCCCTGAAGATAATTCTTTCCTCAACAACTCGCTTAATCTCCATTATATCTCTACAAAAATTAGCCAGTTAACGTATCTAACCAAGAATTAATTGAAAACACATCGTTTTTATGGAAATTCCTGAAACTAAAAAAGATAATCCACATGGGGTCATATCCCATAATAATGCATAGGGGAGATTTTTTTTGGAAAAACTCATTTAATTTCTGGTCTTTCTTTAAACCAAGGGTGTAGTTTACTTAATTTACGCAGATATAGTGTGACGGACCTCGTTTTTATCGAATTGGTTCATATGAAGTAAGTTAATCGACATGTCATTTGACTCCCATAGTAAAGCATAGGGAGGATTTCCATAGAAAAGCATAGGAGTAAATTATTCTGGAAAAACTCACTTAATTACAGTTTGTTCTTTACCAAACTTGGCAAATTTACTTTATTCACGTAAATACACTGGGATACACTTCGACTTTATCGAAATACCAGGAATTAAAAGTGATATTCCACATGGGGTCATATTCCCATAGTAATGCATAGGGGAGATTTTTTTTGGAAAAACTCATTTAATTTCTGGTCTTTCTTTAAACAAAGGGTGTAGTTTACTTCAATTACGCAGATATAGTGTGACGGACCTCGTTTTTATCGAATTGGTTCATATGAAGTAAGTTAATCGACATGTCATTTGACTCCCATAGTAAAGCATAGGGAGGATTTCCATAGAAAAGCATAGGAGTAAATTATTCTGGGAAAACTCACTTAAATACAGTTTGTTCTTTATCAAACTTGGCAAATTTACTTTATTCACGTAAATACACTGGGATACACTTCGACTTTGTCGAAATACCAGGAATTAAAAATGATATTCCACATGGGGTCATATTCCCATAGTAATGCATAGGGGAGATTTATTTTGGAAAAACTCATTTAATTTCTGGTCTTTCTTTAAACAAAGGGTGTAGTTTACATCATTTACGCAGATATAGTGTGACGGACCTCGTTTTTATCGAATTGGTTCATATGAAGTAAGTTAATCGACATGTCATTTGACTCCCATAGTAAAGCATAGGGAGGATTTCCATAGAAAAGCATAGGAGTAAATTATTCTGGAAAAACTCACTTAATTACAGTTTGTTCTTTACCAAACGTGGCAAATTTACTTTATTCACGTAAATACACTGGGATACACTTCGACTTTATCGAAATACCAGGAATTAAAAGTGATATTCCACATGGGGTCATATTCCCATAGTAATGCTTAGGGGAGATTTTTTTTGGAAAAACTCATTTAATTTCTGGTCTTTCTTTAAACCAAGGGTGTAGTTTACTTCATTTACGCAGATATAGTGTGACGGACCTCGTTTTTATCGAATTGGTTCATATGAAGTAAGTTAATCGACATGTCATTTGACTCCCATAGTAAAGCAATGGGAGGATTCCCATAGGAGACAATGGGAAATCAGTTTCTTTTTTAAATTAATTTCTGCTGAAAACTTGTTGATAATATGTTAATATACCTACAAATAAGCTATATTACACGTTTATTTAGTTTTCTCATCGAAATTCTTGTGTATTATTTAAGATGGGTTTAGTGTGAAAAGTGGCAAAATCAAAGATTTTTCTTCTAAAGTGAACGAAATTCATTACTTTTCTGTAGCGTTTTGTGTTTTACAGGGAAGCACTGAAGATAATTCTTTCCTCAACAACTCGCTTAATTTCCATTATATCTCTACAAAAATTAGCCAGTTAACGTATCTAACCAAGACTTAATTGAAAACACATCGTTTTTATGGAAATTCCTGAAACTAAAAAAGATAATCCACATGGGGTCATATTCCCATAGTAATGCATAGGGGAGATTTTTTTTGGAAAAACTCATTTAATTTCTGGTCTTTCTTTAAACCAAGGGTGTAGTTTACTTAATTTACGCAGATATAGTGTGACGGACCTCGTTTTTATCGAATTGGTTCATATGAAGTAAGTTAATCGACATGTCATTTGACTCCCATAGTAAAGCATAGGGAGGATTTCCATAGAAAAGCATAGGAGTAAATTATTCTGGAAAAACTCACTTAATTACAGTTTGTTCTTTACCAAACTTGGCAAATTTACTTTATTCTCGTAAATACACTGGGATACACTTCGACTTTATCGAAATACCAGGAATTAAAAGTGATATTCCACATGGGGTCATATTCCCATAGTAATGCAGAGGGGAGATTTTTTTTGGAAAAACTCATTTAATTTCTGGTCTTTCTTTAAACAAAGGGTGCAGTTTACTTCATTTACGCAGGTATAGTGTGACGGACCTCGTTTTTATCGAATTGGTTCATATGAAGTAAGTTAATCGACATGTCATTTGACTCCCATAGTAAAGCATAGGGAGGATTTCCATAGAAAAGCATAGGAGTAAATTATTCTGGAAAAACTCACTTAATTACAGTTTGTTCTTTACTACACTTGGCAAATTTACTTTTTTCACGTAAGTACACTGGGATACACTTCGACTTTGTCGAAATACCAGGAATTAAAAATGATATTCCACATGGGGTCATATTCCCATAGTAATGCATAGGGGAGATTTTTTTTGGAAAAACTCATTTAATTTCTAGTCTTTCTTTAAACCAAGGGTGTAGTTTACTTCATTTACGCAGATATAGTGTGACGGACCTCGTTTTTATCGAATTGGTTCATATGAAGTAAGTTAATCGACATGTCATTTGACTCCCATAGTAAAGCAATGGGAGGATTCCCATAGGAGACAATGGGAAATCAGTTTCTTTTTTAAATTAATTTCTGCTGAAAACTTGTTGATAATATGTTAATATACCTACAAATAAGCTATATTACACGTTTATTTAGTTTTCTCATCGAAATTCTTGTGTATTATTTAAGATGGGTTTAGTGTGAAAAGTGGCAAAATCAAAGATTTTTCTTCTAAAGTGAACGAAATTCATTAGTTTTCTGTAGCGTTTTGTGTTTTACAGGGAAGCACTGAAGATAATTCTTTCCTCAACAACTCGCTTAATTTCCATTATATCTCTACAAAAATTAGCCAGTTAACGTATCTAACCAAGACTTAATTGAAAACACATCGTTTTTATGGAAATTCCTGAAACTAAAAAAGATAATCCACATGGGGTCATATTCCCATAGTAATGCATAGGGGAGATTTTTTTTGGAAAAACTCATTTAATTTCTGGTCTTTCTTTAAACCAAGGGTGTAGTTTACTTAATTTACGCAGATATAGTGTGACGGACCTCGTTTTTATCGAATTGGTTCATATGAAGTAAGTTAATCGACATGTCATTTGTCTCCCATAGTAAAGCATAGGGAGGATTTCCATAGAAAAGCATAGGAGTAAATTATTCTGGAAAAACTCACTTAATTACAGTTTGTTCTTTACCAAACTTGGCAAATTTACTTTATTCTCGTAAATACACTGGGATACACTTCGACTTTATCGAAATACCAGGAATTAAAAGTGATATTCCACATGGGGCATATTCCCATAGTAATGCATAGGAGAGATTTTTTTTGGAAAAACTCATTTAATTTCTGGTCTTTCTTTAAACAAAGGGTGTAGTTTACTTCATTTACGCAGGTATAGTGTGACGGACCTCGTTTTTATCGAATTGGTTCATATGAAGTAAGTTAATCGACATGTCATTTGACTCCCATAGTAAAGCATAGGGAGGATTTCCATAGAAAAGCATAGGAGAAAATTATTCTGGAAAAACTCACTTAATTACAGTTTGTTCTTTACTAAACTTGGCAAATTTACTTTTTTCACGTAAGTACACTGGGATACACTTCGACTTTGTCGAAATACCAGGAATTAAAAATGATATTCCACATGGGGTCATATTCCCATAGTAATGCATAGGGGAGATTTTTTTTGGAAAAACTCATTTAATTTCTAGTCTTTCTTTAAACCAAGGGTGTCGTTTACTTCATTTACGCAGATATAGTGTGACGGACCTCGTTTTTATCGAATTGGTTCATATGAAGTAAGTTAATCGACATGTCATTTGACTTCCATAGTAAAGCAAAGGGAGGATTCCCATAGGAGACAATGGGAAATCAGTTTCTTTTTTAAATTAATTTCTGCTGAAAACTTGATGATAATATGTTAATATACCTACAAATAAGCTATATTACACGTTTATTAATTTTCTCATCGAAATTCTTGTGTATTATTTAAGATGGGTTTAGTGTGAAAAGTGGCAAAATCAAAGATTTTTCTTCTAAAGTGATCGAAATTCATTACTTTTCTGTAGCGTTTTGTGTTTTACAGGGAAGCCCTGAAGATAATTCTTTCCTCAACAACTCGCTTAATCTCCATTATATCTCTACAAAAATTAGCCAGTTAACGTATCTAACCAAGAATTAATTGAAAACACATCGTTTTTATGGAAATTCCTGAAACTAAAAAAGATAATCCACATGGGGTCATATCCCATAGTAATGCATAGGGGAGATTTTTTTTGGAAAAACTCATTTAATTTCTAGTCTTTCTTTAAACCAAGGGTGTAGTTTACTTCATTTACGCAGATATAGTGTGACGGACCTCGTTTTTATCGAATTGGTTCATATGAAGTAAGTTAATCGACATGTCATTTGACTCCCATAGTAAAGCATAGGGAGGATTTCCATAGAAAAGCATAGGAGTAAATTATTCTGGAAAAACTCACTTAATTACAGTTTGTTCTTTACTAAACTTGGCAAATTTACTTTATTCACGTAAGTACACTGGGATACACTTCGACTTTGTCGAAATACCAGGAATTAAAAATGATATTCCACATGGGGTCATATTCCCATAGTAATGCATAGGGGAGATTTTTTTTGGAAAAACTCATTTAATTTCTAGTCTTTCTTTAAACCAAGGGTGTCGTTTACTTCATTTACGCAGATATAGTGTGAAGGACCTCGTTTTTATCGAATTGGTTCATATGAAGTAAGTTAATCGACATGTCATTTGACTCCCATAGTAAAGCAATGGGAGGATTCCCATAGGAGACAATGGGAAATCAGTTTCTTTTTTAAATTAATTTCTGCTGAAAACTTGATGATAATATGTTAATATACCTACAAATAAGCTATATTACACGTTTATTTAGTTTTCTCATCGAAATTCTTGTGTATTATTTAAGATGGGTTTAGTGTGAAAAGTGGCAAAATCAAAGATTTTTCTTCTAAAGTGAAGGAAATTCATTACTTTTCTGTAGCGTTTTGTGTTTTACAGGGAAGCACTGAAGATAATTCTTTCCTCAACAACTCGCTTAATTTCCATTATATCTCTACAAAAATTAGCCAGTTAACGTATCTAACCAAGAAATAATTGAAAACACATCGTTTTTATGGAAATTCCTGAAACTAAAAAAGATAATCCACATGGGGTCATATTCCCATAGTAATGCATAGGGGAGATTTTTTTTGGAAAAACTCATTTAATTTCTGGTCTTTCTTTAAACCAAGGGTGTAGTTTACTTAATTTAGGCAGATATGGTGTGACGGACCTCGTTTTTATCGAATTGGTTCATATGAAGTAAGTTAATCGACATGTCATTTGACTCCCATAGTAAAGCATAGGGAGGATTTCCATAGAAAAGCATAGGAGTAAATTATTCTGGAAAAACTCACTTAATTACAGTTTGTTCTTTACCATACTTGGCAAATTTACTTTATTCACGTAAATACACTGGGGTACACTTCGACTTTATCGAAATACCAGGAATTAAAAGTGATATTCCACATGGGGTCATATTCCCATAGTAATGCATAGGGGAGATTTTTTTTGGAAAAACTCATTTAATTTCTGGTCTTTCTTTAAACAAAGGGTGTAGTTTACTTCATTTACGCAGATATAGTGTGACTGACCTCGTTTTTATCGAATTGGTTCATATGAAGTAAGTTAATCGACATGTCATTTGACTCCCATAGTAAAGCAAATGGAGGATTTCCATAGAAAAGCATAGGAGTAAATTTTTCTGGAAAAACTCACTTAATTACAGTTTCTTCTTTACCAAACTTGGCAAATTTACTTTATTCACGTAAATACACTGGGATACACTTCGACTTTGTCGAAATACCAGGAATTAAAAATGATATTCCACATGGGGTCATATTCCCATAGTAATGCATAGGGGAGATTTTTTTTGGAAAAACTCATTTAATTTCTAGTCTTTCTTTAAACAAAGGGTGCAGTTTACTTCATTTACGCAGGTATAGTGTGACGGACCTCGTTTTTATCGAATTGGTTCATATGAAGTAAGTTAATCGACATGTCATTTGACTCCCATAGTAAAGCATAGGGAGGATTTCCATAGAAAAGCATAGGAGTAAATTATTCTGGAAAAACTCACTTAATTACAGTTTGTTCTTTACTAAACTTGGCAAATTTACTTTTTTCACGTAAGTACACTGGGATACACTTCGACTTTGTCGAAATACCAGGAATTAAAAATGATATTCCACATGGGGTCATATTCCCATAGTAATGCATAGGGGAGATTTTTTTTGGAAAAACACATTTAATTTCTAGTCTTTCTTTAAACCAAGGGTGTCGTTTACTTCATTTACGCAGATATAGTGTGACGGATTTCGTTTTTATCGAATTGGTTCATATGAAGTAAGTTAATCGACATGTCATTTGACTCCCATAGTAAAGCAATGGGAGGATTCCCATAGGAGACAATGGGAAATCAGTTTCTTTTTTAAATTAATTTCTGCTGAAAACTTGATGATAATATGTTAATATACCTACAAATAAGCTATATTACACGTTTATTTAGTTTTCTCATCGAAATTCTTGTGTATTATTTAAGATGGGTTTAGTGTGAAAAGTGGCAAAATCAAAGATTTTTCTTCTAAAGTGAACGAAATTCATTATTTTTCTGTAGCGTTTTGTGTTTTACAGGGAAGCACTGAAGATAATTCTTTCCTCAACAACTCGCTTAATCTCCATTATATCTCTACAAAAATTAGCCAGTTAACGTACCTAACCAAGAATTAATTGAAAACACATCGTTTTCATGGAAATTCCTGAAACTAAAAAAGATAATCCACATGGGGTCATATCCCATAGTAATGCATAGGGGAGATTTTTTTTGGAAAAACTCATTTAATTTCTGGTCTTTCTTTAAACCAAGGGTGTAGTTTACTTCATTTACGCAGATATAGTGTGACGGACCTCGTTTTTATCGAATTGGTTCATATGAAGTAAGTTAATCGACATGTCATTTGACTCCCATAGTAAAGCAATGGGAGGATTCCCATAGGAGACAATGGGAAATCAGTTTCTTTTTTAAATTAATTTCTGCTGAAATCTTGTTGATAATATGTTAATATACCTACAAATAAGCTATATTACACGTTTATTTAGTTTTCTCATCGAAATTCTTGTGTATTATTTAAGATGGGTTTAGTGTGAAAAGTGGCAAAATCAAAGATTTTTCTTCTAAAGTGAACGAAATTCATTACTTTTCTGTAGCGTTTTGTGTTTTACAGGGAAGCATTGAAGATAATTCTTTCCTCAACAACTCGCTTAATTTCCATTATATCTCTACAAAAATTAGCCAGTTAACGTATCTAACCAAGAATTAATTGAAAACGCATCGTTTTTATGGAAATTCCTGAAACTAAAAAAGATAATCCACATGGGGTCATATTCCCATAGTAATGCATAGGGGAGATTTTTTTTGGAAAAACTCATTTAATTTCTGGTCTTTCTTTAAACCAAGGGTGTAGTTTACTTAATTTACGCAGATATAGTGTGACGGACCTCGTTTTTATTGAATTGGTTCATATGAAGTAAGTTAATCGACATGTCATTTGACTCCCATAGTAAAGCATAGGGAGGATTTCCATAGAAAAGCATAGGAGTAAATTATTCTGGAAAAACTCACTTAATTACAGTTTGTTCTTTACCAAACTTGGCAAATTTACTTTATTCACGTAAATACACTGGGATGCACTTCGACTTTATCGAAATACCAGGAATTAAAAGTGATATTCCACATGGGGTCATATTCCCATAGTAATGCATAGGGGAGATTTTTTTTGGAAAAACTCATTTAATTTCTGGTCTTTCTTTAAACAAAGGGTGTAGTTTACTTCATTTACGCAGATATAGTGTGACGGACCTCGTTTTTATCGAATTGGTTCATATGAAGTAAGTTAATCGACATGTCATTTGACTCCCATAGTAAAGCATAGGGAGGATTTCCATAGAAAAGCATAGGAGTAAATTATTCTGGAAAAACTCACTTAATTACAGTTTGTTCTTTACCAAACTTGGCAAATTTACTTTATTCACGTAAATACACTGGGATACACTTCGACTTTATCGAAATACCAGGAATTAAAAGTGATATTCCACATGGGGTCATATTCCCATAGTAATGCATAGGGGAGATTTTTTTTGGAAAAACTCATTTAATTTCTGGTCTTTCTTTAAACAAAGGGTGTAGTTTACTTCATTTACGCAGATATAGTGTGACGGACCTCGTTTTTATCGAATTGGTTCATATGAAGTAAGTTAATCGACATGTCATTTGACTCCCATAGTAAAGCATAGGGAGGATTTCCATAGAAAAGCATAGGAGTAAATTATTCTGGAAAAACTCAATTACAGTTTGTTCTTTACCAAACTTGGCAAATTTACTTTATTCACGTAAATACACTGGGATCTCCCCTATGCATTACTATGGGAATATGACCCCATGTGGAATATCATTTTTAATTCCTGGTATTTCGACAAGTCGAAATACCAGGAATTAAAAATGATATTCCACATGGGGTCATATTCCCATAGTAATGCATAGGGGAGATTTTTTTTGGAAAAATTCATTTAATTTCTAGTCTTTCTTTAAACCAAGGGTGTAGTTTACTTCATTTACGCAGATATAGTGTGACGGACCTCGTTTTTATCGAATTGGTTCATATGAAGTAAGTTAATCGACATGTCATTTGACTCCCATAGTAAAGCATAGGGAGGATTTCCATAGAAAAGCATAGGAGTAAATTATTCTGGAAAAACTCACTTAATTACAGTTTGTTCTTTACTAAACTTGGCAAATTTATTTTATTCACGTAAGTACACTGGGATACACTTCGACTTTGTCGAAATACCAGGAATTAAAAATGATATTCCACATGGGGTCATATTCCCATAGTAATGCATAGGGGAGATTTTTTTTGGAAAAACTCATTTAATTTCTAGTCTTTCTTTAAACCAAGGGTGTCGTTTACTTCATTTACGCAGATATAGTGTGAAGGACCTCGTTTTTATCGAATTGGTTCATATGAAGTAAGTTAATCGACATGTCATTTGACTCCCATAGTAAAGCAATGGGAGGATTCCCATCGGAGACAATGGGAAATCAGTTTCTTTTTTAAATTAATTTCTGCTGAAAACTTGATGATAATATGTTAATATACCTACAAATAAGCTATATTACACGTTTATTTAGTTTTCTCATCGAAATTCTTGTGTATTATTTAAGATGGGTTTAGTGTGAAAAGTGGCAAAATCAAAGATTTTTCTTCTAAAGTGAAGGAAATTCATTACTTTTCTGTAGCGTTTTGTGTTTTACAGGGAAGCACTGAAGATAATTCTTTCCTCAACAACTCGCTTAATTTCCATTATATCTCTACAAAAATTAGCCAGTTAACGTATCTAACCAAGAAATAATTGAAAACACATCGTTTTTATGGAAATTCCTGAAACTAAAAAAGATAATCCACATGGGGTCATATTCCCATAGTAATGCATAGGGGAGATTTTTTTTGGAAAAACTCATTTAATTTCTGGTCTTTCTTTAAACCAAGGGTGTAGTTTACTTAATTTAGGCAGATATGGTGTGACGGACCTCGTTTTTATCGAATTGGTTCATATGAAGTAAGTTAATCGACATGTCATTTGACTCCCATAGTAAAGCATAGGGAGGATTTCCATAGAAAAGCATAGGAGTAAATTATTCTGGAAAAACTCACTTAATTACAGTTTGTTCTTTACCAAACTTGGCAAATTTACTTTATTCTCGTAAATACACTGGGATACACTTCGACTTTATCGAAATACCAGGAATTAAAAGTGATATTCCACATGGGGTCATATTCCCATAGTAATGCAGAGGGGAGATTTTTTTTGGAAAAACTC
Organism: Mastigoproctus giganteus; assembly: GCF_048544385.1. Lineage (NCBI taxonomy): Eukaryota > Metazoa > Arthropoda > Arachnida > Uropygi > Thelyphonidae > Mastigoproctus > Mastigoproctus giganteus. The sequence goes on from NW_028328346.1 coordinate 63,784, forward strand.
ATTTAATTTCTAGTCTTTCTTTAAACAAAGGGTGCAGTTTACTTCATTTACGCAGGTATAGTGTGACGGACCTCGTTTTTATCGAATTGGTTCATATGAAGTAAGTTAATCGACATGTCATTTGACTCCCATAGTAAAGCATAGGGAGGATTTCCATAGAAAAGCATAGGAGTAAATTATTCTGGAAAAACTCACTTAATTACAGTTTGTTCTTTACTAAACTTGGCAAATTTACTTTTTTCACGTAAGTACACTGGGATACACTTCGACTTTGTCGAAATACCAGGAATTAAAAATGATATTCCACATGGGGTCATATTCCCCTAGTAATGCATAGGGGAGATTTTTTTTGGAAAAACTCATTTAATTTCTAGTCTTTCTTTAAACCAAGGGTGTCGTTTACTTCATTTACGCAGATATAGTGTGACGGATTTCGTTTTTATCGAATTGGTTCATATGAAGTAAGTTAATCGACATGTCATTTGACTCCCATAGTAAAGCAATGGGAGGATTCCCATAGGAGACAATGGGAAATCAGTTTCTTTTTTAAATTAATTTCTGCTGAAAACTTGATGATAATATGTTAATATACCTACAAATAAGCTATATTACACGTTTATTTAGTTTTCTCATCGAAATTCTTGTGTATTATTTAAGATGGGTTTAGTGTGAAAAGTGGCAAAATCAAAGATTTTTCTTCTAAAGTGAACGAAATTCATTACTTTTCTGTAGCGTTTTGTGTTTTACAGGGAAGCACTGAAGATAATTCTTTCCTCAACAACTCGCTTAATCTCCATTATATCTCTACAAAAATTAGCCAGTTAACGTACCTAACCAAGAATTAATTGAAAACACATCGTTTTCATGGAAATTCCTGAAACTAAAAAAGATAATCCACATGGGGTCATATCCCATAGTAATGCATAGGGGAGATTTTTTTTGGAAAAACTCATTTAATTTCTGGTCTTTCTTTAAACCAAGGGTGTAGTTTACTTCATTTACGCAGATATAGTGTGACGGACCTCGTTTTTATCGAATTGGTTCATATGAAGTAAGTTAATCGACATGTCATTTGACTCCCATAGTAAAGCAATGGGAGGATTCCCATAGGAGACAATGGGAAATCAGTTTCTTTTTTAAATTAATTTCTGCTGAAATCTTGTTGATAATATGTTAATATACCTACAAATAAGCTATATTACACGTTTATTTAGTTTTCTCATCGAAATTCTTGTGTATTATTTAAGATGGGTTTAGTGTGAAAAGTGGCAAAATCAAAGATTTTTCTTCTAAAGTGAACGAAATTCATTACTTTTCTGTAGCGTTTTGTGTTTTACAGGGAAGCACTGAAGATAATTCTTTCCTCAACAACTCGCTTAATTTCCATTATATCTCTACAAAAATTAGCCAGTTAACGTATCTAACCAAGAATTAATTGAAAACGCATCGTTTTTATGGAAATTCCTGAAACTAAAAAAGATAATCCACATGGGGTCATATTCCCATAGTAATGCATAGGGGAGATTTTTTTTGGAAAAACTCATTTAATTTCTGGTCTTTCTTTAAACCAAGGGTGTAGTTTACTTAATTTACGCAGATATAGTGTGACGGACCTCGTTTTTATCGAATTGGTTCATATGAAGTAAGTTAATCGACATGTCATTTGACTCCCATAGTAAAGCATAGGGAGGATTTCCATAGAAAAGCATAGGAGTAAATTATTCTGGAAAAACTCACTTAATTACAGTTTGTTCTTTACCAAACTTGGCAAATTTACTTTATTCACGTAAATACACTGGGATGCACTTCGACTTTATCGAAATACCAGGAATTAAAAGTGATATTCCACATGGGGTCATATTCCCATAGTAATGCATAGGGGAGATTTATTTTGGAAAAACTCATTTAATTTCTGGTCTTTCTTTAAACAAAGGGTGTAGTTTACTTCATTTACGCGGATATAGTGTGACGGACCTCGTTTTTATCGAATTGGTTCATATGAAGTAAGTTAATCGACATGTCATTTGACTCCCATAGTAAAGCATAGGGAGGATTTCCATAGAAAAGCATAGGAGTAAATTATTCTGGGAAAACTCACTTAAATACAGTTTGTTCTTTACCAAACTTGGCAAATTTACTTTATTCACGTAAATACACTGGGATACACTTCGACTTTGTCGAAATACCAGGAATTAAAAATGATATTCCACATGGGGTCATATTCCCATAGTAATGCATAGGGGAGATTTTTTTTGGAAAAACTCATTTAATTTCTGGTCTTTCTTTAAACCAAGGGTGTAGTTTACTTCATTTACGCAGATATAGTGTGACGGACCTCGTTTTTATCGAATTGGTTCATATGAAGTAAGTTAATCGACATGTCATTTGACTCCCATAGTAAAGCAATGGGAGGATTCCCATAGGAGACAATGGGAAATCAGTTTCTTTTTTAAATTAATTTCTGCTGAAATCTTGTTGATAATATGTTAATATACCTACAAATAAGCTATATTACACGTTTATTTAGTTTTCTCATCGAAATTCTTGTGTATTATTTAAGATGGGTTTAGTGTGAAAAGTGGCAAAATCAAAGATTTTTCTTCTAAAGTGAACGAAATTCATTACTTTTCTGTAGCGTTTTGTGTTTTACAGGGAAGCATTGAAGATAATTCTTTCCTCAACAACTCGCTTAATTTCCATTATATCTCTACAAAAATTAGCCAGTTAACGTATCTAACCAAGAATTAATTGAAAACGCATCGTTTTTATGGAAATTCCTGAAACTAAAAAAGATAATCCACATGGGGTCATATTCCCATAGTAATGCATAGGGGAGATTTTTTTTGGAAAAACTCATTTAATTTCTGGTCTTTCTTTAAACCAAGGGTGTAGTTTACTTAATTTACGCAGATATAGTGTGACGGACCTCGTTTTTATTGAATTGGTTCATATGAAGTAAGTTAATCGACATGTCATTTGACTCCCATAGTAAAGCATAGGGAGGATTTCCATAGAAAAGCATAGGAGTAAATTATTCTGGAAAAACTCACTTAATTACAGTTTGTTCTTTACCAAACTTGGCAAATTTACTTTATTCACGTAAATACACTGGGATGCACTTCGACTTTATCGAAATACCAGGAATTAAAAGTGATATTCCACATGGGGTCATATTCCCATAGTAATGCATAGGGGAGATTTTTTTTGGAAAAACTCATTTAATTTCTGGTCTTTCTTTAAACAAAGGGTGTAGTTTACTTCATTTACGCAGATATAGTGTGACGGACCTCGTTTTTATCGAATTGGTTCATATGAAGTAAGTTAATCGACATGTCATTTGACTCCCATAGTAAAGCATAGGGAGGATTTCCATAGAAAAGCATAGGAGTAAATTATTCTGGAAAAACTCACTTAATTACAGTTTGTTCTTTACCAAACTTGGCAAATTTACTTTATTCACGTAAATACACTGGGATACACTTCGACTTTATCGAAATACCAGGAATTAAAAGTGATATTCCACATGGGGTCATATTCCCATAGTAATGCATAGGGGAGATTTTTTTTGGAAAAACTCATTTAATTTCTGGTCTTTCTTTAAACAAAGGGTGTAGTTTACTTCATTTACGCAGATATAGTGTGACGGACCTCGTTTTTATCGAATTGGTTCATATGAAGTAAGTTAATCGACATGTCATTTGACTCCCATAGTAAAGCATAGGGAGGATTTCCATAGAAAAGCATAGGAGTAAATTATTCTGGAAAAACTCAATTACAGTTTGTTCTTTACCAAACTTGGCAAATTTACTTTATTCACGTAAATACACTGGGATCTCCCCTATGCATTACTATGGGAATATGACCCCATGTGGAATATCATTTTTAATTCCTGGTATTTCGACAAGTCGAAATACCAGGAATTAAAAATGATATTCCACATGGGGTCATATTCCCATAGTAATGCATAGGGGAGATTTTTTTTGGAAAAATTCATTTAATTTCTAGTCTTTCTTTAAACCAAGGGTGTAGTTTACTTCATTTACGCAGATATAGTGTGACGGACCTCGTTTTTATCGAATTGGTTCATATGAAGTAAGTTAATCGACATGTCATTTGACTCCCATAGTAAAGCATAGGGAGGATTTCCATAGAAAAGCATAGGAGTAAATTATTCTGGAAAAACTCACTTAATTACAGTTTGTTCTTTACTAAACTTGGCAAATTTATTTTATTCACGTAAGTACACTGGGATACACTTCGACTTTGTCGAAATACCAGGAATTAAAAATGATATTCCACATGGGGTCATATTCCCATAGTAATGCATAGGGGAGATTTTTTTTGGAAAAACTCATTTAATTTCTAGTCTTTCTTTAAACCAAGGGTGTCGTTTACTTCATTTACGCAGATATAGTGTGAAGGACCTCGTTTTTATCGAATTGGTTCATATGAAGTAAGTTAATCGACATGTCATTTGACTCCCATAGTAAAGCAATGGGAGGATTCCCATCGGAGACAATGGGAAATCAGTTTCTTTTTTAAATTAATTTCTGCTGAAAACTTGATGATAATATGTTAATATACCTACAAATAAGCTATATTACACGTTTATTTAGTTTTCTCATCGAAATTCTTGTGTATTATTTAAGATGGGTTTAGTGTGAAAAGTGGCAAAATCAAAGATTTTTCTTCTAAAGTGAAGGAAATTCATTACTTTTCTGTAGCGTTTTGTGTTTTACAGGGAAGCACTGAAGATAATTCTTTCCTCAACAACTCGCTTAATTTCCATTATATCTCTACAAAAATTAGCCAGTTAACGTATCTAACCAAGAAATAATTGAAAACACATCGTTTTTATGGAAATTCCTGAAACTAAAAAAGATAATCCACATGGGGTCATATTCCCATAGTAATGCATAGGGGAGATTTTTTTTGGAAAAACTCATTTAATTTCTGGTCTTTCTTTAAACCAAGGGTGTAGTTTACTTAATTTAGGCAGATATGGTGTGACGGACCTCGTTTTTATCGAATTGGTTCATATGAAGTAAGTTAATCGACATGTCATTTGACTCCCATAGTAAAGCATAGGGAGGATTTCCATAGAAAAGCATAGGAGTAAATTATTCTGGAAAAACTCACTTAATTACAGTTTGTTCTTTACCAAACTTGGCAAATTTACTTTATTCTCGTAAATACACTGGGATACACTTCGACTTTATCGAAATACCAGGAATTAAAAGTGATATTCCACATGGGGTCATATTCCCATAGTAATGCAGAGGGGAGATTTTTTTTGGAAAAACTCATTTAATTTCTAGTCTTTCTTTAAACAAAGGGTGCAGTTTACTTCATTTACGCAGGTATAGTGTGACGGACCTCGTTTTTATCGAATTGGTTCATATGAAGTAAGTTAATCGACATGTCATTTGACTCCCATAGTAAAGCATAGGGAGGATTTCCATAGAAAAGCATAGGAGTAAATTATTCTGGAAAAACTCACTTAATTACAGTTTGTTCTTTACTAAACTTGGCAAATTTACTTTTTTCACGTAAGTACACTGGGATACACTTCGACTTTGTCGAAATACCAGGAATTAAAAATGATATTCCACATGGGGTCATATTCCCCTAGTAATGCATAGGGGAGATTTTTTTTGGAAAAACTCATTTAATTTCTAGTCTTTCTTTAAACCAAGGGTGTCGTTTACTTCATTTACGCAGATATAGTGTGACGGATTTCGTTTTTATCGAATTGGTTCATATGAAGTAAGTTAATCGACATGTCATTTGACTCCCATAGTAAAGCAATGGGAGGATTCCCATAGGAGACAATGGGAAATCAGTTTCTTTTTTAAATTAATTTCTGCTGAAAACTTGATGATAATATGTTAATATACCTACAAATAAGCTATATTACACGTTTATTTAGTTTTCTCATCGAAATTCTTGTGTATTATTTAAGATGGGTTTAGTGTGAAAAGTGGCAAAATCAAAGATTTTTCTTCTAAAGTGAACGAAATTCATTACTTTTCTGTAGCGTTTTGTGTTTTACAGGGAAGCACTGAAGATAATTCTTTCCTCAACAACTCGCTTAATCTCCATTATATCTCTACAAAAATTAGCCAGTTAACGTACCTAACCAAGAATTAATTGAAAACACATCGTTTTCATGGAAATTCCTGAAACTAAAAAAGATAATCCACATGGGGTCATATCCCATAGTAATGCATAGGGGAGATTTTTTTTGGAAAAACTCATTTAATTTCTGGTCTTTCTTTAAACCAAGGGTGTAGTTTACTTCATTTACGCAGATATAGTGTGACGGACCTCGTTTTTATCGAATTGGTTCATATGAAGTAAGTTAATCGACATGTCATTTGACTCCCATAGTAAAGCAATGGGAGGATTCCCATAGGAGACAATGGGAAATCAGTTTCTTTTTTAAATTAATTTCTGCTGAAATCTTGTTGATAATATGTTAATATACCTACAAATAAGCTATATTACACGTTTATTTAGTTTTCTCATCGAAATTCTTGTGTATTATTTAAGATGGGTTTAGTGTGAAAAGTGGCAAAATCAAAGATTTTTCTTCTAAAGTGAACGAAATTCATTACTTTTCTGTAGCGTTTTGTGTTTTACAGGGAAGCACTGAAGATAATTCTTTCCTCAACAACTCGCTTAATTTCCATTATATCTCTACAAAAATTAGCCAGTTAACGTATCTAACCAAGAATTAATTGAAAACGCATCGTTTTTATGGAAATTCCTGAAACTAAAAAAGATAATCCACATGGGGTCATATTCCCATAGTAATGCATAGGGGAGATTTTTTTTGGAAAAACTCATTTAATTTCTGGTCTTTCTTTAAACCAAGGGTGTAGTTTACTTAATTTACGCAGATATAGTGTGACGGACCTCGTTTTTATCGAATTGGTTCATATGAAGTAAGTTAATCGACATGTCATTTGACTCCCATAGTAAAGCATAGGGAGGATTTCCATAGAAAAGCATAGGAGTAAATTATTCTGGAAAAACTCACTTAATTACAGTTTGTTCTTTACCAAACTTGGCAAATTTACTTTATTCACGTAAATACACTGGGATGCACTTCGACTTTATCGAAATACCAGGAATTAAAAGTGATATTCCACATGGGGTCATATTCCCATAGTAATGCATAGGGGAGATTTATTTTGGAAAAACTCATTTAATTTCTGGTCTTTCTTTAAACAAAGGGTGTAGTTTACTTCATTTACGCGGATATAGTGTGACGGACCTCGTTTTTATCGAATTGGTTCATATGAAGTAAGTTAATCGACATGTCATTTGACTCCCATAGTAAAGCATAGGGAGGATTTCCATAGAAAAGCATAGGAGTAAATTATTCTGGGAAAACTCACTTAAATACAGTTTGTTCTTTACCAAACTTGGCAAATTTACTTTATTCACGTAAATACACTGGGATACACTTCGACTTTGTCGAAATACCAGGAATTAAAAATGATATTCCACATGGGGTCATATTCCCATAGTAATGC
>NW_028328347.1:0-70976 GCF_048544385.1 Mastigoproctus giganteus
TCACGTAGATAAACTGGTAAACACTTCGACTTTAACGAAATCCTCGAAAATAAAATTGATATTCCATATGAGGTCATATTCCCATAGTAAAGCATTGGAGTGATTTTTCTGGAAAAAACTCATTTAATTTCAGGTCGTTCTTTAAAAAAAGGGGCTAGTTTACTTAATTCACGCAGATATAGATGGAATACCTTGGTTTTTATAGAAATCCTTCACATGAAGTAAGTGAATCGACATGGTATTACATTCCCATAGTAAAGTATAGGGAGGATTCCCATAGGAGACAAGGAAAATCAGTTTCTTATTAAAATTAATTTCTGCTGAAAATATGATGATAATATGTTAATTTACGTATAAATATGCTATATTACATGTTTAATCAGTTTTATGATCGAAATCCTTGAATACTATTTCAGATGAGATTGGAGTCAAAAATGGCAAAATCAAAGATTTTCGTTCGAAAGTTTAGAAAATGCTTCACTTTTTCTAGTGTCGTTTTGTGTTCCATAGATAAGCATTGAAAATAATTCTTTCTTCAATAACTCAATTACTATCCATTATTTCTCGACAAAAATTGGCCAATTAACGTATCTAACCTAGATTTAATAGAAAACACTCCAATTTTAACGAAAGCCTCGAAAATAAAAAAGATAATCCATATGAGGTCATATTCCCATAGTAAAGCATTGGAGTGATTTTTCTGGAAAAACTCATTTAATTTCAATTCTTTCTTTAAAAAAAGGGCCTAGTTTACTTAATTCACGCAGATATAGATGGAAACAATTGGTTTTTATAGAAATCCTTCACATGAAGTAAGTGAATCGCCATGGTATTTGATTCCCATAGTAAAGCATAGGGAGAGATTCCCATAGGAAAGCATAGGGGTGAATTGTGATCGAAAAACTCGCTTAATTTCCGTTCTTTCTCTACAAAATCTGGTAGATTTACTTTATTCACGTAGATAAATTGGAAAACACTTCGACTTTAACGAAATCCTCGAAAATAAAATTGATATTCCATATGAGGTCATATTCCCATAGTAAAGCATTGGAGTGATTTTTCTGGAAAAACCTCATTTAATTTCAGCTCGATCTTTAAAAAAACGGGCTAGTTTACTTAATTCACGCTAATATAGATGTAAACAATTGGTTTTTATAGAAATCCTTCACATGAAGTAAGTGAATCGCCATGGTATTTGATTCCCATAGTAAAGCATAGGGAGAGATTCCCATAGGAAAGCATAGGGGTGAATTGTGATCGAAAAAACTAGCTTAATTTCCGTTCTTTCTCTACAAAATCTGGTAGATTTACTTTATTCACGTAGATAAATTGGAAAACACTTCGACTTTAACGAAATCCTCGAAAATAAAATTGATATTCCATATGAGGTCATATTCCCATAGTAAAGCATTGGAGTGATTTTTCTGGAAAAACCTCATTTAATTTCAGCTCGTTCTTTAAAAAAACGGGCTAGTTTACTTAATTCACGCAGATATAGATGGAAACAATTGGTTTTTATAGAAATACTTCACATGAAGTAAGTGAATCGACATGGTATTTCATTCCCATAGTAAAGCATAGGGAGGATTCCCATAGGAAAGCATAGGGGTGAATTGTGCTCGAAAAAACTCGCTTAATTTCCGTTCTTTCTCTACAACATCTGGTAGATTTACTTTATTCACGTAGGTAAACTGGAAAACACTTCGACTTTAACGAAATCCTCGAAAATAAAATTGATATTCCATATGAGGTCATATTCCCATAGTAAAGCATTGGAGTGATTTTTCTGGAAAAACCTCATTTAATTTCAGCTCGTTCTTTAAAAAAACGGGCTAGTTTACTTAATTCACGCTAATATAGATGTAAACAATTGGTTTTTATAGAAATCCTTCACATGAAGTAAGTGAATCGCCATGGTATTTGATTCCCATAGTAAAGCATAGGGAGATTTTCCCATAGGAAAGCATAGGGGTGAATTGTGATCGAAAAACTCGCTTAATTTCCGTTCTTTCTCTACAAAATCTGGTAGATTTACTTTATTCACGTAGGTAAACTAGAAAACACTTCGACTTTAACGAAATCCTCGAAAATAAAATTGATATTCCATATGAGGTCATATTCCCATAGTAAAGCATTGGAGTGATTTTTCTGGAAAAACCTCATTTAATTTCAGCTCGTTCTTTAAAAAAACGGGCTAGTTTACTTAATTCACGCTAATATAGATGTAAACAATTGGTTTTTATAGAAATCCTTCACATGAAGTAAGTGAATCGCCATGGAATTTGATTCCCATAGTAAAGCATAGGGAGAGATTCCCATAGGAAAGCATAGGGGTGAATTGTGATCGAAAAACTCGCTTAATTTCCGTTCTTTCTCTACAAAATCTGGTAGATTTACTTTATTCACGTAGATAAATTGGAAAACACTTCGACTTTAACGAAATCCTCGAAAATAAAATTGATATTCCATATGAGGTCATATTCCCATAGTAAAGCATTGGAGTGATTTTTCTGGAAAAACCTCATTTAATTTCAGCTCGTTCTTTAAAAAAACGGGCTAGTTTACTTAATTCACGCTAATATAGATGTAAACAATTGGTTTTTATAGAAATCCTTCACATGAAGTAAGTGAATCGCCATGGTATTTGATTCCCATAGTAAAGCATAGGGAGAGATTCCCATAGGAAAGCATAGGGGTGAATTGTGATCGAAAAAACTAGCTTAATTTCCTTTCTTTCTCTACAAAATCTGGTAGATTTACTTTATTCACGTAGATAAATTGGAAAACACTTCGACTTTAACGAAATCCTCGAAAATAAAATTGATATTCCATATGAGGTCATATTCCCATAGTAAAGCATTGGAGTGATTTTTCTGGAAAAACCTCATTTAATTTCAGCTCGTTCTTTAAAAAAACGGGCTAGTTTACTTAATTCACCCTAATATAGATGTAAACAATTGGTTTTTATAGAAATCCTTCACATGAAGTAAGGGAATCGCCATGGTATTTGATTCCCATAGTAAAGCATAGGGAGAGATTCCCATAGGAAAGCATAGGGGTGAATTGTGATCGAAAAAACTAGCTTAATTTCCGTTCTTTCTCTACAAAATCTGGTAGATTTACTTTATTCACGTAGATAAATTGGAAAACACTTCGACTTTAACGAAATCCTCGAAAATAAAATTGATATTCCATATGAGGTCATATTCCCATAGTAAAGCATTGGAGTGATTTTTCTGGAAAAAAACGCATTTAATTCCGGTCGTTCTTTAAAAAAACGGGCTAGTTTACTTAATTCACGCTAATATAGATGTAAACAATTGGTTTTTATAGAAATCCTTCATATGAAGTAAGTGAATCGACATGGTATTTCATTCCCATAGTAAAGCATAGGGAGGATTCCCATAGGAAAGCATAGGGGTGAATTGTGATCGAAAAAACTCGCTTAATTTCCGTTCTTTCTCTACAAAATCTGGTAGATTTACTTTATTCACGTAGATAAACTGGTAAACACTTCGACTTTAACGAAATCCTCGAAAATAAAATTGATATTCCATATGAGGTCATATTCCCATAGTAAAGCATTGGAGTGATTTTTCTGGAAAAAACTCATTTAATTTCAGGTCGTTCTTTAAAAAAAGGGGCTAGTTTACTTAATTCACGCAGATATAGATGGAATACCTTGGTTTTTATAGAAATCCTTCACATGAAGTAAGTGAATCGACATGGTATTACATTCCCATAGTAAAGTATAGGGAGGATTCCCATAGGAGACAAGGAAAATCAGTTTCTTATTAAAATTAATTTCTGCTAAAAATATGATGATAATATGTTAATTTACGTATAAATATGCTATATTACATGTTTAATCAGTTTTATGATCGAAATCCTTGAATACTATTTCAGATGAGATTGGAGTCAAAAATGGCAAAATCAAAGATTTTCGTTCGAAAGTTTAGAAAATGCTTCACTTTTTCTAGTGTCGTTTTGTGTTCCATAGATAAGCATTGAAAATAATTCTTTCTTCAATAACTCAATTACTATCCATTATTTCTCGACAAAAATTGGCCAATTAACGTATCTAACCTAGATTTAATAGAAAACACTCCAATTTTAACGAAAGCCTCGAAAATAAAAAAGATAATCCATATGAGGTCATATTCCCATAGTAAAGCATTGGAGTGATTTTTCTGGAAAAACTCATTTAATTTCAATTCTTTCTTTAAAAAAAGGGCCTAGTTTACTTAATTCACGCAGATATAGATGGAAACAATTGGTTTTTATAGAAATCCTTCACATGAAGTAAGTGAATCGCCATGGTATTTGATTCCCATAGTAAAGCATAGGGAGAGATTCCCATAGGAAAGCATAGGGGTGAATTGTGATCGAAAAAACTAGCTTAATTTCCGTTCTTTCTCTACAAAATCTGGTAGATTTACTTTATTCACGTAGATAAATTGGAAAACACTTCGACTTTAACGAAATCCTCGAAAATAAAATTGTAAAATTGATATTCCATATGAGGTCATATTCCCATAGTAAAGCATTGGAGTGATTTTTCTGGAAAAACCTCATTTAATTTCAGCTCGTTCTAAAGAACGAGCTGAAATTATAGATGTTTTTTTAAAAAAAAACGGGCTAGTTTACTTAATTCACGCAGATATAGATGGAAACAATTGGTTTTTATAGAAATACTTCACATGAAGTAAGTGAATCGACATGGTATTTCATTCCCATAGTAAAGCATAGGGAGGATTCCCATAGGAAAGCATAGGGGGTGAATTGTGCTCGAAAAAACTCGCTTAATTTCCGTTCTTTCTCTACAAAATCTGGTAGATTTACTTTATTCACGTAGGTAAACTGGAAAACACTTCGACTTTAACGAAATCCTCGAAAATAAAATTGATATTCCATATGAGGTCATATTCCCATAGTAAAGCATTGGAGTGATTTTTCTGGAAAAACCTCATTTAATTTCAGCTCGTTCTTTAAAAAAACGGGCTAGTTTACTTAATTCACGCTAATATAGATGTAAAACAATTGGTTTTTATAGAAATCCTTCACATGAAGTAAGTGAATCGCCATGGTATTTGATTCCCATAGTAAAGCATAGGGAGATTTTCCCATAGGAAAGCATAGGGGTGAATTGTGATCGAAAAACTCGCTTAATTTCCGTTCTTTCTCTACAAAATCTGGTAGATTTACTTTATTCACGTAGGTAAACTGGAAAACACTTCGACTTTAACGAAATCCTCGAAAATAAAATTGATATTCCATATGAGGTCATATTCCCATAGTAAAGCATTGGAGTGATTTTTCTGGAAAAACCTCATTTAATTTCAGCTCGTTCTTTAAAAAAACGGGCTAGTTTACTTAATTCACGCTAATATAGATGTAAACAATTGGTTTTTATCAGGATCACATGAGTAGTGAATCGCCATGGTATTGATTCCACCATAGTAAAGCATAGGGAGAGATTCCCTTGAGCATAGGGGTGAATTGTGATCGAAAAAACTAGCTTAATTTCCGTTCTTCTCTACGAAAATCTGGTAGATTTACTTTATTCACGTAGATAAATTGGAAAACACTTCGACTTTAACGAAATCCTCGAAAATAAAATTGATATTCCATATGAGGTCATATTCCCATAGTAAAGCATTGGAGTGATTTTTCTGGAAAAACCTCATTTAATTTCAGCTCGTTCTTTAAAAAAACGGGCTAGTTTACTTAATTCACCCTAATATAGATGTAAACAATTGGTTTTTATAGAAATCCTTCACATGAAGTAAGGGAATCGCCATGGTATTTGATTCCCATAGTAAAGCATAGGGAGAGATTCCCATAGGAAAGCATAGGGGTGAATTGTGATCGAAAAAACTAGCTTAATTTCCGTTCTTTCTCTACAAAATCTGGTAGATTTACTTTATTCACGTAGATAAATTGGAAAACACTTCGACTTTAACGAAATCCTCGAAAATAAAATTGATATTCCATATGAGGTCATATTCCCATAGTAAAGCATTGGAGTGATTTTTCTGGAAAAAAACGCATTTAATTCCGGTCGTTCTTTAAAAAAACGGGCTAGTTTACTTAATTCACGCTAATATAGATGTAAACAATTGGTTTTTATAGAAATCCTTCATATGAAGTAAGTGAATCGACATGGTATTTCATTCCCATAGTAAAGCATAGGGAGGATTCCCATAGGAAAGCATAGGGGTGAATTGTGATCGAAAAAACTCGCTTAATTTCCGTTCTTTCTCTACAAAATCTGGTAGATTTACTTTATTCACGTAGATAAACTGGTAAACACTTCGACTTTAACGAAATCCTCGAAAATAAAATTGATATTCCATATGAGGTCATATTCCCATAGTAAAGCATTGGAGTGATTTTTCTGGAAAAAACTCATTTAATTTCAGGTCGTTCTTTAAAAAAAGGGGCTAGTTTACTTAATTCACGCAGATATAGATGGAATACCTTGGTTTTTATAGAAATCCTTCACATGAAGTAAGTGAATCGACATGGTATTACATTCCCATAGTAAAGTATAGGGAGGATTCCCATAGGAGACAAGGAAAATCAGTTTCTTATTAAAATTAATTTCTGCTGAAAATATGATGATAATATGTTAATTTACGTATAAATATGCTATATTACATGTTTAATCAGTTTTATGATCGAAATCCTTGAATACTATTTCAGATGAGATTGGAGTCAAAAATGGCAAAATCAAAGATTTTCGTTCGAAAGTTTAGAAAATGCTTCACTTTTTCTAGTGTCGTTTTGTGTTCCATAGATAAGCATTGAAAATAATTCTTTCTTCAATAACTCAATTACTATCCATTATTTCTCGACAAAAATTGGCCAATTAACGTATCTAACCTAGATTTAATAGAAAACACTCCAATTTTAACGAAAGCCTCGAAAATAAAAAAGATAATCCATATGAGGTCATATTCCCATAGTAAAGCATTGGAGTGATTTTTCTGGAAAAACTCATTTAATTTCAATTCTTTCTTTAAAAAAAGGGCCTAGTTTACTTAATTCACGCAGATATAGATGGAAACAATTGGTTTTTATAGAAATCCTTCACATGAAGTAAGTGAATCGCCATGGTATTTGATTCCCATAGTAAAGCATAGGGAGAGATTCCCATAGGAAAGCATAGGGGTGAATTGTGATCGAAAAAACTAGCTTAATTTCCGTTCTTTCTCTACAAAATCTGGTAGATTTACTTTATTCACGTAGATAAATTGGAAAACACTTCGACTTTAACGAAATCCTCGAAAATAAAATTGATATTCCATATGAGGTCATATTCCCATAGTAAAGCATTGGAGTGATTTTTCTGGAAAAACCTCATTTAATTTCAGCTCGTTCTTTAAAAAAACGGGCTAGTTTACTTAATTCACGCTAATATAGATGTAAACAATTGGTTTTTATAGAAATCCTTCACATGAAGTAAGTGAATCGCCATGGTATTTCATTCCCATAGTAAAGCATAGGGAGAGATTCCCATAGGAAAGCATAGGGGTGAATTGTGATCGAAAAAACTAGCTTAATTTTAGTTCTTTCTCTACAAAATCTGGTAGATTTACTTTATTCACGTAGATAAATTGGAAAACACTTCGACTTTAACGAAATCCTCGAAAATAAAATTGATATTCCATATGAGGTCATATTCCCATAGTAAAGCATTGGAGTGATTTTTCTGGAAAAACCTCATTTAATTTCAGCTCGTTCTTTAAAAAAACGGGCTAGTTTACTTAATTCACCCTAATATAGATGTAAACAATTGGTTTTTATAGAAATCCTTCACATGAAGTAAGGGAATCGCCATGGTATTTGATTCCCATAGTAAAGCATAGGGAGAGATTCCCATAGGAAAGCATAGGGGTGAATTGTGATGGAAAAAACTAGCTTAATTTCCGTTCTTTCTCTACAAAATCTGGTAGATTTACTTTATTCACGTAGATAAATTGGAAAACACTTCGACTTTAACGAAATCCTCGAAAATAAAATTGATATTCCATATGAGGTCATATTCCCATAGTAAAGCATTGGAGTGATTTTTCTGGAAAAAAACGCATTTAATTCCGGTCGTTCTTTAAAAAACGGGCTAGTTTACTTAATTCACGCTAATATAGATGTAAACAATTGGTTTTTATAGAAATCCTTCATATGAAGTAAGTGAATCGACATGGTATTTCATTCCCATAGTAAAGCATAGGGAGGATTCCCATAGGAAAGCATAGGGGTGAATTGTGATCGAAAAAACTCGCTTAATTTCCGTTCTTTCTCTACAAAATCTGGTAGATTTACTTTATTCACGTAGATAAACTGGTAAACACTTCGACTTTAACGAAATCCTCGAAAATAAAATTGATATTCCATATGAGGTCATATTCCCATAGTAAAGCATTGGAGTGATTTTTCTGGAAAAAACTCATTTAATTTCAGGTCGTTCTTTAAAAAAAGGGGCTAGTTTACTTAATTCACGCAGATATAGATGGAATACCTTGGTTTTTATAGAAATCCTTCACATGAAGTAAGTGAATCGACATGGTATTACATTCCCATAGTAAAGTATAGGGAGGATTCCCATAGGAGACAAGGAAAATCAGTTTCTTATTAAAATTAATTTCTGCTGAAAATATGATGATAATATGTTAATTTACGTATAAATATGCTATATTACATGTTTAATCAGTTTTATGATCGAAATCCTTGAATACTATTTCAGATGAGATTGGAGTCAAAAATGGCAAAATCAAAGATTTTCGTTCGAAAGTTTAGAAAATGCTTCACTTTTTCTAGTGTCGTTTTGTGTTCCATAGATAAGCATTGAAAATAATTCTTTCTTCAATAACTCAATTACTATCCATTATTTCTCGACAAAAATTGGCCAATTAACGTATCTAACCTAGATTTAATAGAAAACACTCCAATTTTAACGAAAGCCTCGAAAATAAAAAAGATAATCCATATGAGGTCATATTCCCATAGTAAAGCATTGGAGTGATTTTTCTGGAAAAACTCATTTAATTTCAATTCTTTCTTTAAAAAAAGGGCCTAGTTTACTTAATTCACGCAGATATAGATGGAAACAATTGGTTTTTATAGAAATCCTTCACATGAAGTAAGTGAATCGCCATGGTATTTGATTCCCATAGTAAAGCATAGGGAGAGATTCCCATAGGAAAGCATAGGGGTGAATTGTGATCGAAAAACTCGCTTAATTTCCGTTCTTTCTCTACAAAATCTGGTAGATTTACTTTATTCACGTAGATAAATTGGAAAACACTTCGACTTTAACGAAATCCTCGAAAATAAAATTGATATTCCATATGAGGTCATATTCCCATAGTAAAGCATTGGAGTGATTTTTCTGGAAAAACCTCATTTAATTTCAGCTCGATCTTTAAAAAAACGGGCTAGTTTACTTAATTCACGCTAATATAGATGTAAACAATTGGTTTTTATAGAAATCCTTCACATGAAGTAAGTGAATCGCCATGGTATTTGATTCCCATAGTAAAGCATAGGGAGAGATTCCCATAGGAAAGCATAGGGGTGAATTGTGATCGAAAAAACTAGCTTAATTTCCGTTCTTTCTCTACAAAATCTGGTAGATTTACTTTATTCACGTAGATAAATTGGAAAACACTTCGACTTTAACGAAATCCTCGAAAATAAAATTGATATTCCATATGAGGTCATATTCCCATAGTAAAGCATTGGAGTGATTTTTCTGGAAAAACCTCATTTAATTTCAGCTCGTTCTTTAAAAAAACGGGCTAGTTTACTTAATTCACGCAGATATAGATGGAAACAATTGGTTTTTATAGAAATACTTCACATGAAGTAAGTGAATCGACATGGTATTTCATTCCCATAGTAAAGCATAGGGAGGATTCCCATAGGAAAGCATAGGGGTGAATTGTGCTCGAAAAAACTCGCTTAATTTCCGTTCTTTCTCTACAACATCTGGTAGATTTACTTTATTCACGTAGGTAAACTGGAAAACACTTCGACTTTAACGAAATCCTCGAAAATAAAATTGATATTCCATATGAGGTCATATTCCCATAGTAAAGCATTGGAGTGATTTTTCTGGAAAAACCTCATTTAATTTCAGCTCGTTCTTTAAAAAAACGGGCTAGTTTACTTAATTCACGCTAATATAGATGTAAACAATTGGTTTTTATAGAAATCCTTCACATGAAGTAAGTGAATCGCCATGGTATTTGATTCCCATAGTAAAGCATAGGGAGATTTTCCCATAGGAAAGCATAGGGGTGAATTGTGATCGAAAAACTCGCTTAATTTCCGTTCTTTCTCTACAAAATCTGGTAGATTTACTTTATTCACGTAGGTAAACTAGAAAACACTTCGACTTTAACGAAATCCTCGAAAATAAAATTGATATTCCATATGAGGTCATATTCCCATAGTAAAGCATTGGAGTGATTTTTCTGGAAAAACCTCATTTAATTTCAGCTCGTTCTTTAAAAAAACGGGCTAGTTTACTTAATTCACGCTAATATAGATGTAAACAATTGGTTTTTATAGAAATCCTTCACATGAAGTAAGTGAATCGCCATGGAATTTGATTCCCATAGTAAAGCATAGGGAGAGATTCCCATAGGAAAGCATAGGGGTGAATTGTGATCGAAAAACTCGCTTAATTTCCGTTCTTTCTCTACAAAATCTGGTAGATTTACTTTATTCACGTAGATAAATTGGAAAACACTTCGACTTTAACGAAATCCTCGAAAATAAAATTGATATTCCATATGAGGTCATATTCCCATAGTAAAGCATTGGAGTGATTTTTCTGGAAAAACCTCATTTAATTTCAGCTCGTTCTTTAAAAAAACGGGCTAGTTTACTTAATTCACGCTAATATAGATGTAAACAATTGGTTTTTATAGAAATCCTTCACATGAAGTAAGTGAATCGCCATGGTATTTGATTCCCACAGTAAAGCATAGGGAGAGATTCCCATAGGAAAGCATAGGGGTGAATTGTGATCGAAAAAACTAGCTTAATTTCCTTTCTTTCTCTACAAAATCTGGTAGATTTACTTTATTCACGTAGATAAATTGGAAAACACTTCGACTTTAACGAAATCCTCGAAAATAAAATTGATATTCCATATGAGGTCATATTCCCATAGTAAAGCATTGGAGTGATTTTTCTGGAAAAACCTCATTTAATTTCAGCTCGTTCTTTAAAAAAACGGGCTAGTTTACTTAATTCACCCTAATATAGATGTAAACAATTGGTTTTTATAGAAATCCTTCACATGAAGTAAGGGAATCGCCATGGTATTTGATTCCCATAGTAAAGCATAGGGAGAGATTCCCATAGGAAAGCATAGGGGTGAATTGTGATCGAAAAAACTAGCTTAATTTCCGTTCTTTCTCTACAAAATCTGGTAGATTTACTTTATTCACGTAGATAAATTGGAAAACACTTCGACTTTAACGAAATCCTCGAAAATAAAATTGATATTCCATATGAGGTCATATTCCCATAGTAAAGCATTGGAGTGATTTTTCTGGAAAAAAACGCATTTAATTCCGGTCGTTCTTTAAAAAAACGGGCTAGTTTACTTAATTCACGCTAATATAGATGTAAACAATTGGTTTTTATAGAAATCCTTCATATGAAGTAAGTGAATCGACATGGTATTTCATTCCCATAGTAAAGCATAGGGAGGATTCCCATAGGAAAGCATAGGGGTGAATTGTGATCGAAAAAACTCGCTTAATTTCCGTTCTTTCTCTACAAAATCTGGTAGATTTACTTTATTCACGTAGATAAACTGGTAAACACTTCGACTTTAACGAAATCCTCGAAAATAAAATTGATATTCCATATGAGGTCATATTCCCATAGTAAAGCATTGGAGTGATTTTTCTGGAAAAAACTCATTTAATTTCAGGTCGTTCTTTAAAAAAAGGGGCTAGTTTACTTAATTCACGCAGATATAGATGGAATACCTTGGTTTTTATAGAAATCCTTCACATGAAGTAAGTGAATCGACATGGTATTACATTCCCATAGTAAAGTATAGGGAGGATTCCCATAGGAGACAAGGAAAATCAGTTTCTTATTAAAATTAATTTCTGCTAAAAATATGATGATAATATGTTAATTTACGTATAAATATGCTATATTACATGTTTAATCAGTTTTATGATCGAAATCCTTGAATACTATTTCAGATGAGATTGGAGTCAAAAATGGCAAAATCAAAGATTTTCGTTCGAAAGTTTAGAAAATGCTTCACTTTTTCTAGTGTCGTTTTGTGTTCCATAGATAAGCATTGAAAATAATTCTTTCTTCAATAACTCAATTACTATCCATTATTTCTCGACAAAAATTGGCCAATTAACGTATCTAACCTAGATTTAATAGAAAACACTCCAATTTTAACGAAAGCCTCGAAAATAAAAAAGATAATCCATATGAGGTCATATTCCCATAGTAAAGCATTGGAGTGATTTTTCTGGAAAAACTCATTTAATTTCAATTCTTTCTTTAAAAAAAGGGCCTAGTTTACTTAATTCACGCAGATATAGATGGAAACAATTGGTTTTTATAGAAATCCTTCACATGAAGTAAGTGAATCGCCATGGTATTTGATTCCCATAGTAAAGCATAGGGAGAGATTCCCATAGGAAAGCATAGGGGTGAATTGTGATCGAAAAAACTAGCTTAATTTCCGTTCTTTCTCTACAAAATCTGGTAGATTTACTTTATTCACGTAGATAAATTGGAAAACACTTCGACTTTAACGAAATCCTCGAAAATAAAATTGATATTCCATATGAGGTCATATTCCCATAGTAAAGCATTGGAGTGATTTTTCTGGAAAAACCTCATTTAATTTCAGCTCGTTCTAAAGAACGAGCTGAAATTATAGATGTTTTTTTAAAAAAAAACGGGCTAGTTTACTTAATTCACGCAGATATAGATGGAAACAATTGGTTTTTATAGAAATACTTCACATGAAGTAAGTGAATCGACATGGTATTTCATTCCCATAGTAAAGCATAGGGAGGATTCCCATAGGAAAGCATAGGGGTGAATTGTGCTCGAAAAAACTCGCTTAATTTCCGTTCTTTCTCTACAAAATCTGGTAGATTTACTTTATTCACGTAGGTAAACTGGAAAACACTTCGACTTTAACGAAATCCTCGAAAATAAAATTGATATTCCATATGAGGTCATATTCCCATAGTAAAGCATTGGAGTGATTTTTCTGGAAAAACCTCATTTAATTTCAGCTCGTTCTTTAAAAAAACGGGCTAGTTTACTTAATTCACGCTAATATAGATGTAAACAATTGGTTTTTATAGAAATCCTTCACATGAAGTAAGTGAATCGCCATGGTATTTGATTCCCATAGTAAAGCATAGGGAGATTTTCCCATAGGAAAGCATAGGGGTGAATTGTGATCGAAAAACTCGCTTAATTTCCGTTCTTTCTCTACAAAATCTGGTAGATTTACTTTATTCACGTAGGTAAACTGGAAAACACTTCGACTTTAACGAAATCCTCGAAAATAAAATTGATATTCCATATGAGGTCATATTCCCATAGTAAAGCATTGGAGTGATTTTTCTGGAAAAACCTCATTTAATTTCAGCTCGTTCTTTAAAAAAACGGGCTAGTTTACTTAATTCACGCTAATATAGATGTAAACAATTGGTTTTTATAGAAATCCTTCACATGAAGTAAGTGAATCGCCATGGTATTTGATTCCCATAGTAAAGCATAGGGAGAGATTCCCATAGGAAAGCATAGGGGTGAATTGTGATCGAAAAACTCGCTTAATTTCCGTTCTTTCTCTACAAAATCTGGTAGATTTACTTTATTCACGTAGATAAATTGGAAAACACTTCGACTTTAACGAAATCCTCGAAAATAAAATTGATATTCCATATGAGGTCATATTCCCATAGTAAAATCCCAAAGCATTGGAGTGATTTTTCTGGAAAAACCTCATTTAATTTCAGCTCGTTCTTTAAAAAAACGGGCTAGTTTACTTAATTCACGCTAATATAGATGTAAACAATTGGTTTTTATAGAAATCCTTCACATGAAGTAAGTGAATCGCCATGGTATTTGATTCCCATAGTAAAGCATAGGGAGAGATTCCCATAGGAAAGCATAGGGGTGAATTGTGATCGAAAAACTCGCTTAATTTCCGTTCTTTCTCTACAAAATCTGGTAGGTTTACTTTATTCACGTAGATAAATTGGAAAACACTTCGACTTTAACGAAATCCTCGAAAATAAAATTGATATTCCATATGAGGTCATATTCCCATAGTAAAGCATTGGAGTGATTTTTCTGGAAAAACCTCATTTAATTTCAGCTCGTTCTTTAAAAAAACGGGCTAGTTTACTTAATTCACGCAGATATAGATGGAAACAATTGGTTTTTATAGAAATACTTCACATGAAGTAAGTGAATCGACATGGTATTTCATTCCCATAGTAAAGCATAGGGAGGATTCCCATAGGAAAGCATAGGGGTGAATTGTGCTCGAAAAAACTCGCTTAATTTCCGTTCTTTCTCTACAAAATCTGATAGATTTACTTTATTCACGTAGGTAAACTGGAAAACACTTCGACTTTAACGAAATCCTCGAAAATAAAATTGATATTCCATATGAGGTCATATTCCCATAGTAAAGCATTGGAGTGATTTTTCTGGAAAAACCTCATTTACTTTCAGCTCGTTCTTTAAAAAAACGGGCTAGTTTACTTAATTCACGCTAATATAGATGTAAACAATTGGTTTTTATAGAAATCCTTCACATGAAGTAAGTGAATCGCCATGGTATTTGATTCCCATAGTAAAGCATAGGGAGATTTTCCCATAGGAAAGCATAGGGGTGAATTGTGATCGAAAAACTCGCTTAATTTCCGTTCTTTCTCTACAAAATCTGGTAGATTTACTTTATTCACGTAGGTAAACTGGAAAACACTTCGACTTTAACGAAATCCTCGAAAATAAAATTGATATTCCATATGAGGTCATATTCCCATAGTAAAGCATTGGAGTGATTTTTCTGGAAAAACCTCATTTAATTTCAGCTCGTTCTTTAAAAAAACGGGCTAGTTTACTTAATTCACGCTAATATAGATGTAAACAATTGGTTTTTATAGAAATCCTTCACATGAAGTAAGTGAATCGCCATGGTATTTGATTCCCATAGTAAAGCATAGGGAGAGATTCCCATAGGAAAGCATAGGGGTGAATTGTGATCGAAAAACTCGCTTAATTTCCGTTCTTTCTCTACAAAATCTGGTAGATTTACTTTATTCACGTAGATAAATTGGAAAACACTTCGACTTTAACGAAATCCTCGAAAATAAAATTGATATTCCATATGAGGTCATATTCCCATAGTAAAGCATTGGAGTGATTTTTCTGGAAAAACCTCATTTAATTTCAGCTCGTTCTTTAAAAAAACGGGCTAGTTTACTTAATTCACGCTAATATAGATGTAAACAATTGGTTTTTATAGAAATCCTTCACATGAAGTAAGTGAATCGCCATGGTATTTGATTCCCATAGTAAAGCATAGGGAGAGATTCCCATAGGAAAGCATAGGGGTGAATTGTGATCGAAAAAACTAGCTTAATTTCCGTTCTTTCTCTACAAAATCTGGTAGATTTACTTTATACACGTAGATAAATTGGAAAACACTTCGACTTTAACGAAATCCTCGAAAATAAAATTGATATTCCATATGAGGTCATATTCCCATAGTAAAGCATTGGAGTGATTTTTCTGGAAAAACCTCATTTAATTTCAGCTCGTTCTTTAAAAAAACGGGCTAGTTTACTTAATTCACGCTAATATAGATGTAAACAATTGGTTTTTATAGAAATCCTTCACATGAAGTAAGTGAATCGCCATGGTATTTGATTCCCATAGTAAAGCATAGGGAGAGATTCCCATAGGAAAGCATAGGGGTGAATTGTGATCGAAAAAACTAGCTTAATTTCCGTTCTTTCTCTACAAAATCTGGTAGATTTACTTTATTCACGTAGATAAATTGGAAAACACTTCGACTTTAACGAAATCCTCGAAAATAAAATTGATATTCCATATGAGGTCATATTCCCATAGTAAAGCATTGGAGTGATTTTTCTGGAAAAACCTCATTTAATTTCAGCTCGTTCTTTAAAAAAACGGGCTAGTTTACTTAATTCACGCTAATATAGATGTAAACAATTGGTTTTTATAGAAATCCTTCATATGAAGTAAGTGAATCAACATGGTATTTCATTCCCATAGTAAAGCATAGGGAGGATTCCCATAGGAAAGCATAGGGGTGAATTGTGATCGAAAAAACTCGCTTAATTTCCGTTCTTTCTCTACAAAATCTGAGAGATTTACTTTATTCACGTAGAAAAACTGGTAAACACTTCGACTTTAACGAAATCCTCGAAAATAAAATTGATATTCCATATGAGGTCATATTCCCATAGTAAAGCATTGGAGTGATTTTTCTGGAAAAAACTCATTTAATTTCAGGTCGTTCTTTAAAAAAAGGGGCTAGTTTACTTAATTCACGCAGATATAGATGGAATACCTTGGTTTTTATAGAAATCCTTCACATGAAGTAAGTGAATCGACATGGTATTACATTCCCATAGTAAAGTATAGGGAGGATTCCCATAGGAGACAAGGAAAATCAGTTTCTTATTAAAATTAATTTCTGCTGAAAATATGATGATAATATGTTAATTTACGTATAAATATGCTATATTACATGTTTAATCAGTTTTATGATCGAAATCCTTGAATACTATTTCAGATGAGATTGGAGTCAAAAATGGCAAAATCAAAGATTTTCGTTCGAAAGTTTAGAAAATGCTTCACTTTTTCTAGTGTCGTTTTGTGTTCCATAGATAAGCATTGAAAATAATTCTTTCTTCAATAACTCAATTACTATCCATTATTTCTCGACAAAAATTGGCCAATTAACGTATCTAACCTAGATTTAATAGAAAACACTCCAATTTTAACGAAAGCCTCGAAAATAAAAAAGATAATCCATATGAGGTCATATTCCCATAGTAAACATTGGAGTGATTTTTCTGGAAAAACTCATTTAATTTCAATTCTTTCTTTAAAAAAAGGGCCTAGTTTACTTAATTCACGCAGATATAGATGGAAACAATTGGTTTTTATAGAAATCCTTCACATGAAGTAAGTGAATCGACATGGTATTTCATTCCCATAGTAAAGCATAGGGAGGATTCCCATAGGAAAGCATAGGGGTGAATTGTGCTCGAAAAAACTCACTTAATTTCCATTCTTTCTCCACAAAATCTGGTAGATTTACTTTATTCGCGTAGATAAATTGGAAAACACTTCGACTTTAACGAAATCCTCGAAAATAAAATTGATATTCCATATGTGGTCATATTCCCATAGTAAAGCATTGGAGTGATTTTTCTGGAAAAAACTCATTTAATTTCAGGTCGTTCTTTAAAAAAAGGGGCTAGTTTACTTAATTCACGCAGATATAGATGGAATACCTTGGTTTTTATAGAAATCCTTCACATGAAGTAAGTGAATCGACATGGTATTACATTCCCATAGTAAAGTATAGGGAGGATTCCCATAGGAGACAAGGAAAATCAGTTTCTTATTAAAATTAATTTCTGCTGAAAATATGATGATAATATGTTAATTTACGTATAAATATGCTATATTACATGTTTAATCAGTTTTATGATCGAAATCCTTGAATACTATTTCAGATGAGATTGGAGTCAAAAATGGCAAAATCAAAGATTTTCGTTCGAAAGTGTAGAAAATGCTTCACTTTTTCTAGTGTCGTTTTGTGTTCCATAGATAAGCATTGAAAATAATTCTTTCTTCAATAACTCAATTACTATCCATTATTTCTCGACAAAAATTAGCCAATTAACGTATCTAACCTAGATTTAATAGAAAACACTCCAATTTTAACGAAAGCCTCGAAAATAAAAAAGATAATCCATATGAGGTCATATTCCCATAGTAAAGCATTGGAGTGATTTTTCTGGAAAAACTCATTTAATTTCAATTCTTTTTTTAAAAAAAGGGCCTAGTTTACTTAATTCACGCAGATATAGATGGAAACAATTGGTTTTTATAGAAATCCTTCACATGAAGTAAGTGAATCGACATGGTATTTCATTCCCATAGTAAAGCATATGGAGGATTCCCATAGGAAAGCATAGGGGTGAATTGTGCTCGAAAAAACTCACTTAATTTCCATTCTTTCTCCACAAAATCTGGTAGATTTACTTTATTCGCGTAGGTAAACTGGCAAACACTTCGACTTTAACGAAATCCTCGAAAATAAAATTGATATTCCATATGAGGTCATATTCCCATAGTAAAGCATTGGAGTGATTTTTCTGGAAAAACCTCATTTAATTTCAGCTCGATCTTAAAAAAAACGGGCTAGTTTACTTAATTCACGCTAATATAGATGTAAACAATTGGTTTTTATAGAAATCCTTCACATGAAGTAAGTGAATCGCCATGGTATTTGATTCCCATAGTAAAGCATAGGGAGAGATTCCCATAGGAAAGCATAGGGGTGAATTGTGATCGAAAAAACTAGCTTAATTTCCGTTCTTTCTCTACAAAATCTGGTAGATTTACTTTATTCACGTAGATAAATTGGAAAACACTTCGACTTTAACGAAATCCTCGAAAATAAAATTGATATTCCATATGAGGTCATATTCCCATAGTAAAGCATTGGAGTGATTTTTCTGGAAAAACCTCATTTAATTTCAGCTCGTTCTTTAAAAAAACGGGCTAGTTTACTTAATTCACGCAGATATAGATGGAAACAATTGGTTTTTATAGAAATACTTCACATGAAGTAAGTGAATCGACATGGTATTTCATTCCCATAGTAAAGCATAGGGAGGATTCCCATAGGAAAGCATAGGGGTGAATTGTGCTCGAAAAAACTCGCTTAATTTCCGTTCTTTCTCTACAAAATCTGGTAGATTTACTTTATTCACGTAGGTAAACTGGAAAACACTTCGACTTTAACGAAATCCTCGAAAATAAAATTGATATTCCATATGAGGTCATATTCCCATAGTAAAGCATTGGAGTGATTTTTCTGGAAAAACCTCATTTAATTTCAGCTCGTTCTTTAAAAAAACGGGCTAGTTTACTTATTTCACGCTAATATAGATGTAAACAATTGGTTTTTATAGAAATCCTTCACATGAAGTAAGTGAATCGCCATGGTATTTGATTCCCATAGTAAAGCATAGGGAGAGATTCCCATAGGAAAGCATAGGGGTGAATTGTGATCGAAAAACTCGCTTAATTTCCGTTCTTTCTCTACAAAATCTGGTAGATTTACTTTATTCACGTAGATAAATTGGAAAACACTTCGACTTTAACGAAATCCTCGAAAATAAAATTGATATTCCATATGAGGTCATATTCCCATAGTAAAGCATTGGAGTGATTTTTCTGGAAAAACCTCATTTAATTTCAGCTCGTTCTTTAAAAAAACGGGCTAGTTTACTTAATTCACGCTAATATAGATGTAAACAATTGGTTTTTATAGAAATCCTTCACATGAAGTAAGTGAATCGCCATGGTATTTGATTCCCATAGTAAAGCATAGGGAGAGATTCCCATAGGAAAGCATAGGGGTGAATTGTGATCGAAAAAACTAGCTTAATTTCCGTTCTTTCTCTACAAAATCTGGTAGATTTACTTTATTCACGTAGATAAATTGGAAAACACTTCGACTTTAACGAAATCCTCGAAAATAAAATTGATATTCCATATGAGGTCATATTCCCATAGTAAAGCATTGGAGTGATTTTTCTGGAAAAACCTCATTTAATTTCAGCTCGTTCTTTAAAAAAACGGGCTAGTTTACTTAATTCACCCTAATATAGATGCAAACAATTGGTTTTTATAGAAATCCTTCACATGAAGTAAGGGAATCGCCATGGTATTTGATTCCCATAGTAAAGCATAGGGAGAGATTCCCATAGGAAAGCATAGGGGTGAATTGTGATCGAAAAAACTAGCTTAATTTCCGTTCTTTCTCTACAAAATCTGGTAGATTTACTTTATTTACGTAGATAAATTGGAAAACACTTCGACTTTAACGAAATCCTCGAAAATAAAATTGATATTCCATATGAGGTCATATTCCCATAGTAAAGCATTGGAGTGATTTTTCTGGAAAAAAACGCATTTAATTTCAGGTCGTTCTTTAAAAAAAGGGGCTAGTTTACTTAATTCACGCAGATATAGATGGAATACCTTGGTTTTTATAGAAATCCTTCACATGAAGTAAGTGAATCGACATGGTATTACATTCCCATAGTAAAGTATAGGGAGGATTCCCATAGGAGACAAGGAAAATCAGTTTCTTATTAAAATTAATTTCTGCTGAAAATATGATGATAATATGTTAATTTACGTATAAATATGCTATATTACATGTTTAATCAGTTTTATGATCGAAATCCTTGAATACTATTTCAGATGAGATTGGAGTCAAAAATGGCAAAATCAAAGATTTTCGTTCGAAAGTTTAGAAAATGCTTCACATTTTCTAGTGTCGTTTTGTGTTCCATAGATAAGCATTGAAAATAATTCTTTCTTCAATAACTCAATTACTATCCATTATTTCTCGACAAAAATTGGCCAATTAACGTATCTAACCTAGATTTAATAGAAAACACTCCAATTTTAACGAAAGCCTCGAAAATAAAAAAGATAATCCATATGAGGTCATATTCCCATAGTAAAGCATTGGAGTGATTTTTCTGGAAAAACTCATTTAATTTCAATTCTTTCTTTAAAAAAAGGGCCTAGTTTACTTAATTCACGCAGATATAGATGGAAACAATTGGTTTTTATAGAAATCCTTCACATGAAGTAAGTGAATCGACATGGTATTTCATTCCCATAGTAAAGCATAGGGAGGATTCCCATAGGAAAGCATAGGGGTGAATTGTGCTCGAAAAAACTCACTTAATTTCCATTCTTTCTCCACAAAATCTGGTAGATTTACTTTATTCGCGTAGGTAAACTGGCAAACACTTCGAATTTAACGAAATCCTCGAAAATAAAATTGATATTCCATATGAGGTCATATTCCCATAGTAAAGCATTGGAGTGATTTTTCTGGAAAAACCTCATTTAATTTCAGCTCGTTCTTTAAAAAAACGGGCTAGTTTACTTAATTCACGCAGATATAGATGGAAACAATTGGTTTTTATAGAAATACTTCACATGAAGTAAGTGAATCGACATGGTATTTCATTCCCATAGTAAAGCATAGGGAGGATTCCCATAGGAAAGCATAGGGGTGAATTGTGCTCGAAAAAACTCGCTTAATTTCCGTTCTTTCTCTACAAAATCTGGTAGATTTACTTTATTCACGTAGGTAAACTGGAAAACACTTCGACTTTAACGAAATCCTCGAAAATAAAATTGATATTCCATATGAGGTCATATTCCCATAGTAAAGCATTGGAGTGATTTTTCTGGAAAAACCTCATTTAATTTCAGCTCGTTCTTTAAAAAAACGGGCTAGTTTACTTAATTCACGCTAATATAGATGTAAACAATTGGTTTTTATAGAAATCCTTCACATGAAGTAAGTGAATCGCCATGGTATTTGATTCCCATAGTAAAGCATAGGGAGATTTTCCCATAGGAAAGCATAGGGGTGAATTGTGATCGAAAAACTCGCTTAATTTCCGTTCTTTCTCTACAAAATCTGGTAGATTTACTTTATTCACGTAGGTAAACTGGAAAACACTTCGACTTTAACGAAATCCTCGAAAATAAAATTGATATTCCATATGAGGTCATATTCCCATAGTAAAGCATTGGAGTGATTTTTCTGGAAAAACCTCATTTAATTTCAACTCGTTCTTTAAAAAAACGGGCTAGTTTACTTAATTCACGCTAATATAGATGTAAACAATTGGTTTTTATAGAAATCCTTCACATGAAGTAAGTGAATCGCCATGGTATTTGATTCCCATAGTAAAGCATAGGGAGAGATTCCCATAGGAAAGCATAGGGGTGAATTGTGATCGAAAAACTCGCTTAATTTCCGTTCTTTCTCTACAAAATCTGGTAGATTTACTTTATTCACGTAGATAAATTGGAAAACACTTCGACTTTAACGAAATCCTCGAAAATAAAATTGATATTCCATATGAGGTCATATTCCCATAGTAAAATCCCAAAGCATTGGAGTGATTTTTCTGGAAAAACCTCATTTAATTTCAGCTCGTTCTTTAAAAAAACGGGCTAGTTTACTTAATTCACGCTAATATAGATGTAAACAATTGGTTTTTATAGAAATCCTTCACATGAAGTAAGTGAATCGCCATGGTATTTGATTCCCATAGTAAAGCATAGGGAGAGATTCCCATAGGAAAGCATAGGGGTGAATTGTGATCGAAAAACTCGCTTAATTTCCGTTCTTTCTCTACAAAATCTGGTAGGTTTACTTTATTCACGTAGATAAATTGGAAAACACTTCGACTTTAACGAAATCCTCGAAAATAAAATTGATATTCCATATGAGGTCATATTCCCATAGTAAAGCATTGGAGTGATTTTTCTGGAAAAACCTCATTTAATTTCAGCTCGTTCTTTAAAAAAACGGGCTAGTTTACTTAATTCACGCAGATATAGATGGAAACAATTGGTTTTTATAGAAATACTTCACATGAAGTAAGTGAATCGACATGGTATTTCATTCCCATAGTAAAGCATAGGGAGGATTCCCATAGGAAAGCATAGGGGTGAATTGTGCTCGAAAAAACTCGCTTAATTTCCGTTCTTTCTCTACAAAATCTGGTAGATTTACTTTATTCACGTAGGTAAACTGGAAAACACTTCGACTTTAACGAAATCCTCGAAAATAAAATTGATATTCCATATGAGGTCATATTCCCATAGTAAAGCATTGGAGTGATTTTTCTGGAAAAACCTCATTTAATTTCAGCTCGTTCTTTAAAAAAACGGGCTAGTTTACTTAATTCACGCTAATATAGATGTAAACAATTGGTTTTTATAGAAATCCTTCACATGAAGTAAGTGAATCGCCATGGTATTTGATTCCCATAGTAAAGCATAGGGAGATTTTCCCATAGGAAAGCATAGGGGTGAATTGTGATCGAAAAACTCGCTTAATTTCCGTTCTTTCTCTACAAAATCTGGTAGATTTACTTTATTCACGTAGGTAAACTGGAAAACACTTCGACTTTAACGAAATCCTCGAAAATAAAATTGATATTCCATATGAGGTCATATTCCCATAGTAAAGCATTGGAGTGATTTTTCTGGAAAAACCTCATTTAATTTCAGCTCGTTCTTTAAAAAAACGGGCTAGTTTACTTAATTCACGCTAATATAGATGTAAACAATTGGTTTTTATAGAAATCCTTCACATGAAGTAAGTGAATCGCCATGGTATTTGATTCCCATAGTAAAGCATAGGGAGAGATTCCCATAGGAAAGCATAGGGGTGAATTGTGATCGAAAAACTCGCTTAATTTCCGTTCTTTCTCTACAAAATCTGGTAGATTTACTTTATTCACGTAGATAAATTGGAAAACACTTCGACTTTAACGAAATCCTCGAAAATAAAATTGATATTCCATATGAGGTCATATTCCCATAGTAAAGCATTGGAGTGATTTTTCTGGAAAAACCTCATTTAATTTCAGCTCGTTCTTTAAAAAAACGGGCTAGTTTACTTAATTCACGCTAATATAGATGTAAACAATTGGTTTTTATAGAAATCCTTCACATGAAGTAAGTGAATCGCCATGGTATTTGATTCCCATAGTAAAGCATAGGGAGAGATTCCCATAGGAAAGCATAGGGGTGAATTGTGATCGAAAAAACTAGCTTAATTTCCGTTCTTTCTCTACAAAATCTGGTAGATTTACTTTATTCACGTAGATAAATTGGAAAACACTTCGACTTTAACGAAATCCTCGAAAATAAAATTGATATTCCATATGAGGTCATATTCCCATAGTAAAGCATTGGAGTGATTTTTCTGGAAAAACCTCATTTAATTTCAGCTCGTTCTTTAAAAAAACGGGCTAGTTTACTTAATTCACGCTAATATAGATGTAAACAATTGGTTTTTATAGAAATCCTTCACATGAAGTAAGTGAATCGCCATGGTATTTGATTCCCATAGTAAAGCATAGGGAGAGATTCCCATAGGAAAGCATAGGGGTGAATTGTGATCGAAAAAACTAGCTTAATTTCCGTTCTTTCTCTACAAAATCTGGTAGATTTACTTTATTCACGTAGATAAATTGGAAAACACTTCGACTTTAACGAAATCCTCGAAAATAAAATTGATATTCCATATGAGGTCATATTCCCATAGTAAAGCATTGGAGTGATTTTTCTGGAAAAACCTCATTTAATTTCAGCTCGTTCTTTAAAAAAACGGGCTAGTTTACTTAATTCACGCTAATATAGATGTAAACAATTGGTTTTTATAGAAATCCTTCATATGAAGTAAGTGAATCAACATGGTATTTCATTCCCATAGTAAAGCATAGGGAGGATTCCCATAGGAAAGCATAGGGGTGAATTGTGATCGAAAAAACTCGCTTAATTTCCGTTCTTTCTCTACAAAATCTGAGAGATTTACTTTATTCACGTAGAAAAACTGGTAAACACTTCGACTTTAACGAAATCCTCGAAAATAAAATTGATATTCCATATGAGGTCATATTCCCATAGTAAAGCATTGGAGTGATTTTTCTGGAAAAAACTCATTTAATTTCAGGTCGTTCTTTAAAAAAAGGGGCTAGTTTACTTAATTCACGCAGATATAGATGGAATACCTTGGTTTTTATAGAAATCCTTCACATGAAGTAAGTGAATCGACATGGTATTACATTCCCATAGTAAAGTATAGGGAGGATTCCCATAGGAGACAAGGAAAATCAGTTTCTTATTAAAATTAATTTCTGCTGAAAATATGATGATAATATGTTAATTTACGTATAAATATGCTATATTACATGTTTAATCAGTTTTATGATCGAAATCCTTGAATACTATTTCAGATGAGATTGGAGTCAAAAATGGCAAAATCAAAGATTTTCGTTCGAAAGTTTAGAAAATGCTTCACTTTTTCTAGTGTCGTTTTGTGTTCCATAGATAAGCATTGAAAATAATTCTTTCTTCAATAACTCAATTACTATCCATTATTTCTCGACAAAAATTGGCCAATTAACGTATCTAACCTAGATTTAATAGAAAACACTCCAATTTTAACGAAAGCCTCGAAAATAAAAAAGATAATCCATATGAGGTCATATTCCCATAGTAAAGCATTGGAGTGATTTTTCTGGAAAAACTCATTTAATTTCAATTCTTTCTTTAAAAAAAGGGCCTAGTTTACTTAATTCACGCAGATATAGATGGAAACAATTGGTTTTTATAGAAATCCTTCACATGAAGTAAGTGAATCGCCATGGTATTTGATTCCCATAGTAAAGCATAGGGAGAGATTCCCATAGGAAAGCATAGGGGTGAATTGTGATCGAAAAACTCGCTTAATTTCCGTTCTTTCTCTACAAAATCTGGTAGATTTACTTTATTCACGTAGATAAATTGGAAAACACTTCGACTTTAACGAAATCCTCGAAAATAAAATTGATATTCCATATGAGGTCATATTCCCATAGTAAAGCATTGGAGTGATTTTTCTGGAAAAACCTCATTTAATTTCAGCTCGATCTTTAAAAAAACGGGCTAGTTTACTTAATTCACGCTAATATAGATGTAAACAATTGGTTTTTATAGAAATCCTTCACATGAAGTAAGTGAATCGCCATGGTATTTGATTCCCATAGTAAAGCATAGGGAGAGATTCCCATAGGAAAGCATAGGGGTGAATTGTGATCGAAAAAACTAGCTTAATTTCCGTTCTTTCTCTACAAAATCTGGTAGATTTACTTTATTCACGTAGATAAATTGGAAAACACTTCGACTTTAACGAAATCCTCGAAAATAAAATTGATATTCCATATGAGGTCATATTCCCATAGTAAAGCATTGGAGTGATTTTTCTGGAAAAACCTCATTTAATTTCAGCTCGTTCTTTAAAAAAACGGGCTAGTTTACTTAATTCACGCAGATATAGATGGAAACAATTGGTTTTTATAGAAATACTTCACATGAAGTAAGTGAATCGACATGGTATTTCATTCCCATAGTAAAGCATAGGGAGGATTCCCATAGGAAAGCATAGGGGTGAATTGTGCTCGAAAAAACTCGCTTAATTTCCGTTCTTTCTCTACAAAATCTGGTAGATTTACTTTATTCACGTAGGTAAACTGGAAAACACTTCGACTTTAACGAAATCCTCGAAAATAAAATTGATATTCCATATGAGGTCATATTCCCATAGTAAAGCATTGGAGTGATTTTTCTGGAAAAACCTCATTTAATTTCAGCTCGTTCTTTAAAAAAACGGGCTAGTTTACTTATTTCACGCTAATATAGATGTAAACAATTGGTTTTTATAGAAATCCTTCACATGAAGTAAGTGAATCGCCATGGTATTTGATTCCCATAGTAAAGCATAGGGAGATTTTCCCATAGGAAAGCATAGGGGTGAATTGTGATCGAAAAACTCGCTTAATTTCCGTTCTTTCTCTACAAAATCTGGTAGATTTACTTTATTCACGTAGGTAAACTGGAAAACACTTCGACTTTAACGAAATCCTCGAAAATAAAATTGATATTCCATATGAGGTCATATTCCCATAGTAAAGCATTGGAGTGATTTTTCTGGAAAAACCTCATTTAATTTCAGCTCGTTCTTTAAAAAAACGGGCTAGTTTACTTAATTCACGCTAATATAGATGTAAACAATTGGTTTTTATAGAAATCCTTCACATGAAGTAAGTGAATCGCCATGGTATTTGATTCCCATAGTAAAGCATAGGGAGAGATTCCCATAGGAAAGCATAGGGGTGAATTGTGATCGAAAAACTCGCTTAATTTCCGTTCTTTCTCTACAAAATCTGGTAGATTTACTTTATTCACGTAGATAAATTGGAAAACACTTCGACTTTAACGAAATCCTCGAAAATAAAATTGATATTCCATATGAGGTCATATTCCCATAGTAAAGCATTGGAGTGATTTTTCTGGAAAAACCTCATTTAATTTCAGCTCGTTCTTTAAAAAAACGGGCTAGTTTACTTAATTCACCCTAATATAGATGTAAACAATTGGTTTTTATAGAAATCCTTCACATGAAGTAAGTGAATCGCCATGGTATTTGATTCCCATAGTAAAGCATAGGGAGAGATTCCCATAGGAAAGCATAGGGGTGAATTGTGATCGAAAAAACTAGCTTAATTTCCGTTCTTTCTCTACAAAATCTGGTAGATTTACTTTATTCACGTAGATAAATTGGAAAACACTTCGACTTTAACGAAATCCTCGAAAATAAAATTGATATTCCATATGAGGTCATATTCCCATAGTAAAGCATTGGAGTGATTTTTCTGGAAAAACCTCATTTAATTTCAGCTCGTTCTTTAAAAAAACGGGCTAGTTTACTTAATTCACCCTAATATAGATGTAAACAATTGGTTTTTATAGAAATCCTTCACATGAAGTAAGGGAATCGCCATGGTATTTGATTCCCATAGTAAAGCATAGGGAGAGATTCCCATAGGAAAGCATAGGGGTGAATTGTGATCGAAAAAACTAGCTTAATTTCCGTTCTTTCTCTACAAAATCTGGTAGATTTACTTTATTTACGTAGATAAATTGGAAAACACTTCGACTTTAACGAAATCCTCGAAAATAAAATTGATATTCCATATGAGGTCATATTCCCATAGTAAAGCATTGGAGTGATTTTTCTGGAAAAAAACGCATTTAATTTCAGGTCGTTCTTTAAAAAAAGGGGCTAGTTTACTTAATTCACGCAGATATAGATGGAATACCTTGGTTTTTATAGAAATCCTTCACATGAAGTAAGTGAATCGACATGGTATTACATTCCCATAGTAAAGTATAGGGAGGATTCCCATAGGAGACAAGGAAAATCAGTTTCTTATTAAAATTAATTTCTGCTGAAAATATGATGATAATATGTTAATTTACGTATAAATATGCTATATTACATGTTTAATCAGTTTTATGATCGAAATCCTTGAATACTATTTCAGATGAGATTGGAGTCAAAAATGGCAAAATCAAAGATTTTCGTTCGAAAGTTTAGAAAATGCTTCACATTTTCTAGTGTCGTTTTGTGTTCCATAGATAAGCATTGAAAATAATTCTTTCTTCAATAACTCAATTACTATCCATTATTTCTCGACAAAAATTGGCCAATTAACGTATCTAACCTAGATTTAATAGAAAACACTCCAATTTTAACGAAAGCCTCGAAAATAAAAAAGATAATCCATATGAGGTCATATTCGCATAGTAAAGCATTGGAGTGATTTTTCTGGAAAAACTCATTTAATTTCAATTCTTTCTTTAAAAAAAGGGCCTAGTTTACTTAATTCACGCAGATATAGATGGAAACAATTGGTTTTTATAGAAATCCTTCACATGAAGTAAGTGAATCGACATGGTATTTCATTCCCATAGTAAAGCATAGGGAGGATTCCCATAGGAAAGCATAGGGGTGAATTGTGCTCGAAAAAACTCACTTAATTTCCATTCTTTCTCCACAAAATCTGGTAGATTTACTTTATTCGCGTAGGTAAACTGGCAAACACTTCGAATTTAACGAAATCCTCGAAAATAAAATTGATATTCCATATGAGGTCATATTCCCATAGTAAAGCATTGGAGTGATTTTTCTGGAAAAACCTCATTTAATTTCAGCTCGTTCTTTAAAAAAACGGGCTAGTTTACTTAATTCACGCAGATATAGATGGAAACAATTGGTTTTTATAGAAATACTTCACATGAAGTAAGTGAATCGACATGGTATT
Organism: Mastigoproctus giganteus; assembly: GCF_048544385.1. Lineage (NCBI taxonomy): Eukaryota > Metazoa > Arthropoda > Arachnida > Uropygi > Thelyphonidae > Mastigoproctus > Mastigoproctus giganteus. The sequence continues at coordinate 29,064 of NW_028328347.1, forward strand.
TCATTCCCATAGTAAAGCATAGGGAGGATTCCCATAGGAAAGCATAGGGGTGAATTGTGCTCGAAAAAACTCGCTTAATTTCCGTTCTTTCTCTACAAAATCTGGTAGATTTACTTTATTCACGTAGGTAAACTGGAAAACACTTCGACTTTAACGAAATCCTCGAAAATAAAATTGATATTCCATATGAGGTCATATTCCCATAGTAAAGCATTGGAGTGATTTTTCTGGAAAAACCTCATTTAATTTCAGCTCGTTCTTTAAAAAAACGGGCTAGTTTACTTAATTCACGCTAATATAGATGTAAACAATTGGTTTTTATAGAAATCCTTCACATGAAGTAAGTGAATCGCCATGGTATTTGATTCCCATAGTAAAGCATAGGGAGATTTTCCCATAGGAAAGCATAGGGGTGAATTGTGATCGAAAAACTCGCTTAATTTCCGTTCTTTCTCTACAAAATCTGGTAGATTTACTTTATTCACGTAGGTAAACTGGAAAACACTTCGACTTTAACGAAATCCTCGAAAATAAAATTGATATTCCATATGAGGTCATATTCCCATAGTAAAGCATTGGAGTGATTTTTCTGGAAAAACCTCATTTAATTTCAGCTCGTTCTTTAAAAAAACGGGCTAGTTTACTTAATTCACGCTAATATAGATGTAAACAATTGGTTTTTATAGAAATCCTTCACATGAAGTAAGTGAATCGCCATGGTATTTGATTCCCATAGTAAAGCATAGGGAGAGATTCCCATAGGAAAGCATAGGGGTGAATTGTGATCGAAAAACTCGCTTAATTTCCGTTCTTTCTCTACAAAATCTGGTAGATTTACTTTATTCACGTAGATAAATTGGAAAACACTTCGACTTTAACGAAATCCTCGAAAATAAAATTGATATTCCATATGAGGTCATATTCCCATAGTAAAATCCCAAAGCATTGGAGTGATTTTTCTGGAAAAACCTCATTTAATTTCAGCTCGTTCTTTAAAAAAACGGGCTAGTTTACTTAATTCACGCTAATATAGATGTAAACAATTGGTTTTTATAGAAATCCTTCACATGAAGTAAGTGAATCGCCATGGTATTTGATTCCCATAGTAAAGCATAGGGAGAGATTCCCATAGTAAAGCATAGGGAGAGATTCCCATAGGAAAGCATAGGGGTGAATTGTGATCGAAAAACTCGCTTAATTTCCGTTCTTTCTCTACAAAATCTGGTAGGTTTACTTTATTCACGTAGATAAATTGGAAAACACTTCGACTTTAACGAAATCCTCGAAAATAAAATTGATATTCCATATGAGGTCATATTCCCATAGTAAAGCATTGGAGTGATTTTTCTGGAAAAACCTCATTTAATTTCAGCTCGTTCTTTAAAAAAACGGGCTAGTTTACTTAATTCACGCAGATATAGATGGAAACAATTGGTTTTTATAGAAATACTTCACATGAAGTAAGTGAATCGACATGGTATTTCATTCCCATAGTAAAGCATAGGGAGGATTCCCATAGGAAAGCATAGGGGTGAATTGTGCTCGAAAAAACTCGCTTAATTTCCGTTCTTTCTCTACAAAATCTGATAGATTTACTTTATTCACGTAGGTAAACTGGAAAACACTTCGACTTTAACGAAATCCTCGAAAATAAAATTGATATTCCATATGAGGTCATATTCCCATAGTAAAGCATTGGAGTGATTTTTCTGGAAAAACCTCATTTACTTTCAGCTCGTTCTTTAAAAAAACGGGCTAGTTTACTTAATTCACGCTAATATAGATGTAAACAATTGGTTTTTATAGAAATCCTTCACATGAAGTAAGTGAATCGCCATGGTATTTGATTCCCATAGTAAAGCATAGGGAGATTTTCCCATAGGAAAGCATAGGGGTGAATTGTGATCGAAAAACTCGCTTAATTTCCGTTCTTTCTCTACAAAATCTGGTAGATTTACTTTATTCACGTAGGTAAACTGGAAAACACTTCGACTTTAACGAAATCCTCGAAAATAAAATTGATATTCCATATGAGGTCATATTCCCATAGTAAAGCATTGGAGTGATTTTTCTGGAAAAACCTCATTTAATTTCAGCTCGTTCTTTAAAAAAACGGGCTAGTTTACTTAATTCACGCTAATATAGATGTAAACAATTGGTTTTTATAGAAATCCTTCACATGAAGTAAGTGAATCGCCATGGTATTTGATTCCCATAGTAAAGCATAGGGAGAGATTCCCATAGGAAAGCATAGGGGTGAATTGTGATCGAAAAACTCGCTTAATTTCCGTTCTTTCTCTACAAAATCTGGTAGATTTACTTTATTCACGTAGATAAATTGGAAAACACTTCGACTTTAACGAAATCCTCGAAAATAAAATTGATATTCCATATGAGGTCATATTCCCATAGTAAAGCATTGGAGTGATTTTTCTGGAAAAACCTCATTTAATTTCAGCTCGTTCTTTAAAAAAACGGGCTAGTTTACTTAATTCACCCTAATATAGATGTAAACAATTGGTTTTTATAGAAATCCTTCACATGAAGTAAGTGAATCGCCATGGTATTTGATTCCCATAGTAAAGCATAGGGAGAGATTCCCATAGGAAAGCATAGGGGTGAATTGTGATCGAAAAAACTAGCTTAATTTCCGTTCTTTCTCTACAAAATCTGGTAGATTTACTTTATTCACGTAGATAAATTGGAAAACACTTCGACTTTAACGAAATCCTCGAAAATAAAATTGATATTCCATATGAGGTCATATTCCCATAGTAAAGCATTGGAGTGATTTTTCTGGAAAAACCTCATTTAATTTCAGCTCGTTCTTTAAAAAAACGGGCTAGTTTACTTAATTCACCCTAATATAGATGTAAACAATTGGTTTTTATAGAAATCCTTCACATGAAGTAAGGGAATCGCCATGGTATTTGATTCCCATAGTAAAGCATAGGGAGAGATTCCCATAGGAAAGCATAGGGGTGAATTGTGATCGAAAAAACTAGCTTAATTTCCGTTCTTTCTCTACAAAATCTGGTAGATTTACTTTATTTACGTAGATAAATTGGAAAACACTTCGACTTTAACGAAATCCTCGAAAATAAAATTGATATTCCATATGAGGTCATATTCCCATAGTAAAGCATTGGAGTGATTTTTCTGGAAAAAAACGCATTTAATTTCAGGTCGTTCTTTAAAAAAAGGGGCTAGTTTACTTAATTCACGCAGATATAGATGGAATACCTTGGTTTTTATAGAAATCCTTCACATGAAGTAAGTGAATCGACATGGTATTACATTCCCATAGTAAAGTATAGGGAGGATTCCCATAGGAGACAAGGAAAATCAGTTTCTTATTAAAATTAATTTCTGCTGAAAATATGATGATAATATGTTAATTTACGTATAAATATGCTATATTACATGTTTAATCAGTTTTATGATCGAAATCCTTGAATACTATTTCAGATGAGATTGGAGTCAAAAATGGCAAAATCAAAGATTTTCGTTCGAAAGTTTAGAAAATGCTTCACATTTTCTAGTGTCGTTTTGTGTTCCATAGATAAGCATTGAAAATAATTCTTTCTTCAATAACTCAATTACTATCCATTATTTCTCGACAAAAATTGGCCAATTAACGTATCTAACCTAGATTTAATAGAAAACACTCCAATTTTAACGAAAGCCTCGAAAATAAAAAAGATAATCCATATGAGGTCATATTCCCATAGTAAAGCATTGGAGTGATTTTTCTGGAAAAACTCATTTAATTTCAATTCTTTCTTTAAAAAAAGGGCCTAGTTTACTTAATTCACGCAGATATAGATGGAAACAATTGGTTTTTATAGAAATCCTTCACATGAAGTAAGTGAATCGACATGGTATTTCATTCCCATAGTAAAGCATAGGGAGGATTCCCATAGGAAAGCATAGGGGTGAATTGTGCTCGAAAAAACTCACTTAATTTCCATTCTTTCTCCACAAAATCTGGTAGATTTACTTTATTCGCGTAGGTAAACTGGCAAACACTTCGAATTTAACGAAATCCTCGAAAATAAAATTGATATTCCATATGAGGTCATATTCCCATAGTAAAGCATTGGAGTGATTTTTCTGGAAAAACCTCATTTAATTTCAGCTCGTTCTTTAAAAAAACGGGCTAGTTTACTTAATTCACGCAGATATAGATGGAAACAATTGGTTTTTATAGAAATACTTCACATGAAGTAAGTGAATCGACATGGTATTTCATTCCCATAGTAAAGCATAGGGAGGATTCCCATAGGAAAGCATAGGGGTGAATTGTGCTCGAAAAAACTCGCTTAATTTCCGTTCTTTCTCTACAAAATCTGGTAGATTTACTTTATTCACGTAGGTAAACTGGAAAACACTTCGACTTTAACGAAATCCTCGAAAATAAAATTGATATTCCATATGAGGTCATATTCCCATAGTAAAGCATTGGAGTGATTTTTCTGGAAAAACCTCATTTAATTTCAGCTCGTTCTTTAAAAAAACGGGCTAGTTTACTTAATTCACGCTAATATAGATGTAAACAATTGGTTTTTATAGAAATCCTTCACATGAAGTAAGTGAATCGCCATGGTATTTGATTCCCATAGTAAAGCATAGGGAGATTTTCCCATAGGAAAGCATAGGGGTGAATTGTGATCGAAAAACTCGCTTAATTTCCGTTCTTTCTCTACAAAATCTGGTAGATTTACTTTATTCACGTAGGTAAACTGGAAAACACTTCGACTTTAACGAAATCCTCGAAAATAAAATTGATATTCCATATGAGGTCATATTCCCATAGTAAAGCATTGGAGTGATTTTTCTGGAAAAACCTCATTTAATTTCAGCTCGTTCTTTAAAAAAACGGGCTAGTTTACTTAATTCACGCTAATATAGATGTAAACAATTGGTTTTTATAGAAATCCTTCAAATGAAGTAAGTGAATCGCCATGGTATTTGATTCCCATAGTAAAGCATAGGGAGAGATTCCCATAGGAAAGCATAGGGGTGAATTGTGATCGAAAAACTCGCTTAATTTCCGTTCTTTCTCTACAAAATCTGGTAGATTTACTTTATTCACGTAGATAAATTGGAAAACACTTCGACTTTAACGAAATCCTCGAAAATAAAATTGATATTCCATATGAGGTCATATTCCCATAGTAAAATCCCAAAGCATTGGAGTGATTTTTCTGGAAAAACCTCATTTAATTTCAGCTCGTTCTTTAAAAAAACGGGCTAGTTTACTTAATTCACGCTAATATAGATGTAAACAATTGGTTTTTATAGAAATCCTTCACATGAAGTAAGTGAATCGCCATGGTATTTGATTCCCATAGTAAAGCATAGGGAGAGATTCCCATAGGAAAGCATAGGGGTGAATTGTGATCGAAAAACTCGCTTAATTTCCGTTCTTTCTCTACAAAATCTGGTAGGTTTACTTTATTCACGTAGATAAATTGGAAAACACTTCGACTTTAACGAAATCCTCGAAAATAAAATTGATATTCCATATGAGGTCATATTCCCATAGTAAAGCATTGGAGTGATTTTTCTGGAAAAACCTCATTTAATTTCAGCTCGTTCTTTAAAAAAACGGGCTAGTTTACTTAATTCACGCAGATATAGATGGAAACAATTGGTTTTTATAGAAATACTTCACATGAAGTAAGTGAATCGACATGGTATTTCATTCCCATAGTAAAGCATAGGGAGGATTCCCATAGGAAAGCATAGGGGTGAATTGTGCTCGAAAAAACTCGCTTAATTTCCGTTCTTTCTCTACAAAATCTGATAGATTTACTTTATTCACGTAGGTAAACTGGAAAACACTTCGACTTTAACGAAATCCTCGAAAATAAAATTGATATTCCATATGAGGTCATATTCCCATAGTAAAGCATTGGAGTGATTTTTCTGGAAAAACCTCATTTACTTTCAGCTCGTTCTTTAAAAAAACGGGCTAGTTTACTTAATTCACGCTAATATAGATGTAAACAATTGGTTTTTATAGAAATCCTTCACATGAAGTAAGTGAATCGCCATGGTATTTGATTCCCATAGTAAAGCATAGGGAGATTTTCCCATAGGAAAGCATAGGGGTGAATTGTGATCGAAAAACTCGCTTAATTTCCGTTCTTTCTCTACAAAATCTGGTAGATTTACTTTATTCACGTAGGTAAACTGGAAAACACTTCGACTTTAACGAAATCCTCGAAAATAAAATTGATATTCCATATGAGGTCATATTCCCATAGTAAAGCATTGGAGTGATTTTTCTGGAAAAACCTCATTTAATTTCAGCTCGTTCTTTAAAAAAACGGGCTAGTTTACTTAATTCACGCTAATATAGATGTAAACAATTGGTTTTTATAGAAATCCTTCACATGAAGTAAGTGAATCGCCATGGTATTTGATTCCCATAGTAAAGCATAGGGAGAGATTCCCATAGGAAAGCATAGGGGTGAATTGTGATCGAAAAACTCGCTTAATTTCCGTTCTTTCTCTACAAAATCTGGTAGATTTACTTTATTCACGTAGATAAATTGGAAAACACTTCGACTTTAACGAAATCCTCGAAAATAAAATTGATATTCCATATGAGGTCATATTCCCATAGTAAAGCATTGGAGTGATTTTTCTGGAAAAACCTCATTTAATTTCAGCTCGTTCTTTAAAAAAACGGGCTAGTTTACTTAATTCACGCTAATATAGATGTAAACAATTGGTTTTTATAGAAATCCTTCACATGAAGTAAGTGAATCGCCATGGTATTTGATTCCCATAGTAAAGCATAGGGAGAGATTCCCATAGGAAAGCATAGGGGTGAATTGTGATCGAAAAAACTAGCTTAATTTCCGTTCTTTCTCTACAAAATCTGGTAGATTTACTTTATACACGTAGATAAATTGGAAAACACTTCGACTTTAACGAAATCCTCGAAAATAAAATTGATATTCCATATGAGGTCATATTCCCATAGTAAAGCATTGGAGTGATTTTTCTGGAAAAACCTCATTTAATTTCAGCTCGTTCTTTAAAAAAACGGGCTAGTTTACTTAATTCACGCTAATATAGATGTAAACAATTGGTTTTTATAGAAATCCTTCACATGAAGTAAGTGAATCGCCATGGTATTTGATTCCCATAGTAAAGCATAGGGAGAGATTCCCATAGGAAAGCATAGGGGTGAATTGTGATCGAAAAAACTAGCTTAATTTCCGTTCTTTCTCTACAAAATCTGGTAGATTTACTTTATTCACGTAGATAAATTGGAAAACACTTCGACTTTAACGAAATCCTCGAAAATAAAATTGATATTCCATATGAGGTCATATTCCCATAGTAAAGCATTGGAGTGATTTTTCTGGAAAAACCTCATTTAATTTCAGCTCGTTCTTTAAAAAAACGGGCTAGTTTACTTAATTCACGCTAATATAGATGTAAACAATTGGTTTTTATAGAAATCCTTCATATGAAGTAAGTGAATCAACATGGTATTTCATTCCCATAGTAAAGCATAGGGAGGATTCCCATAGGAAAGCATAGGGGTGAATTGTGATCGAAAAAACTCGCTTAATTTCCGTTCTTTCTCTACAAAATCTGAGAGATTTACTTTATTCACGTAGAAAAACTGGTAAACACTTCGACTTTAACGAAATCCTCGAAAATAAAATTGATATTCCATATGAGGTCATATTCCCATAGTAAAGCATTGGAGTGATTTTTCTGGAAAAAACTCATTTAATTTCAGGTCGTTCTTTAAAAAAAGGGGCTAGTTTACTTAATTCACGCAGATATAGATGGAATACCTTGGTTTTTATAGAAATCCTTCACATGAAGTAAGTGAATCGACATGGTATTACATTCCCATAGTAAAGTATAGGGAGGATTCCCATAGGAGACAAGGAAAATCAGTTTCTTATTAAAATTAATTTCTGCTGAAAATATGATGATAATATGTTAATTTACGTATAAATATGCTATATTACATGTTTAATCAGTTTTATGATCGAAATCCTTGAATACTATTTCAGATGAGATTGGAGTCAAAAATGGCAAAATCAAAGATTTTCGTTCGAAAGTTTAGAAAATGCTTCACTTTTTCTAGTGTCGTTTTGTGTTCCATAGATAAGCATTGAAAATAATTCTTTCTTCAATAACTCAATTACTATCCATTATTTCTCGACAAAAATTGGCCAATTAACGTATCTAACCTAGATTTAATAGAAAACACTCCAATTTTAACGAAAGCCTCGAAAATAAAAAAGATAATCCATATGAGGTCATATTCCCATAGTAAACATTGGAGTGATTTTTCTGGAAAAACTCATTTAATTTCAATTCTTTCTTTAAAAAAAGGGCCTAGTTTACTTAATTCACGCAGATATAGATGGAAACAATTGGTTTTTATAGAAATCCTTCACATGAAGTAAGTGAATCGACATGGTATTTCATTCCCATAGTAAAGCATAGGGAGGATTCCCATAGGAAAGCATAGGGGTGAATTGTGCTCGAAAAAACTCACTTAATTTCCATTCTTTCTCCACAAAATCTGGTAGATTTACTTTATTCGCGTAGATAAATTGGAAAACACTTCGACTTTAACGAAATCCTCGAAAATAAAATTGATATTCCATATGTGGTCATATTCCCATAGTAAAGCATTGGAGTGATTTTTCTGGAAAAAACTCATTTAATTTCAGGTCGTTCTTTAAAAAAAGGGGCTAGTTTACTTAATTCACGCAGATATAGATGGAATACCTTGGTTTTTATAGAAATCCTTCACATGAAGTAAGTGAATCGACATGGTATTACATTCCCATAGTAAAGTATAGGGAGGATTCCCATAGGAGACAAGGAAAATCAGTTTCTTATTAAAATTAATTTCTGCTGAAAATATGATGATAATATGTTAATTTACGTATAAATATGCTATATTACATGTTTAATCAGTTTTATGATCGAAATCCTTGAATACTATTTCAGATGAGATTGGAGTCAAAAATGGCAAAATCAAAGATTTTCGTTCGAAAGTGTAGAAAATGCTTCACTTTTTCTAGTGTCGTTTTGTGTTCCATAGATAAGCATTGAAAATAATTCTTTCTTCAATAACTCAATTACTATCCATTATTTCTCGACAAAAATTAGCCAATTAACGTATCTAACCTAGATTTAATAGAAAACACTCCAATTTTAACGAAAGCCTCGAAAATAAAAAAGATAATCCATATGAGGTCATATTCCCATAGTAAAGCATTGGAGTGATTTTTCTGGAAAAACTCATTTAATTTCAATTCTTTTTTTAAAAAAAGGGCCTAGTTTACTTAATTCACGCAGATATAGATGGAAACAATTGGTTTTTATAGAAATCCTTCACATGAAGTAAGTGAATCGACATGGTATTTCATTCCCATAGTAAAGCATATGGAGGATTCCCATAGGAAAGCATAGGGGTGAATTGTGCTCGAAAAAACTCACTTAATTTCCATTCTTTCTCCACAAAATCTGGTAGATTTACTTTATTCGCGTAGGTAAACTGGCAAACACTTCGAATTTAACGAAATCCTCGAAAATAAAATTGATATTCCATATGAGGTCATATTCCCATAGTAAAGCATTGGAGTGATTTTTCTGGAAAAACCTCATTTAATTTCAGCTCGTTCTTTAAAAAAACGGGCTAGTTTACTTAATTCACCCTAATATAGATGTAAACAATTGGTTTTTATAGAAATCCTTCACATGAAGTAAGTGAATCGCCATGGTATTTGATTCCCATAGTAAAGCATAGGGAGAGATTCCCATAGGAAAGCATAGGGGTGAATTGTGATCGAAAAACTCGCTTAATTTCCGTTCTTTCTCTACAAATTCTGGTAGATTTACTTTATTCACGTAGATAAATTGGAAAACACTTCGACTTTAACGAAATCCTCGAAAATAAAATTGATATTCCATATGAGGTCATATTCCCATAGTAAAGCATTGGAGTGATTTTTCTGGAAAAACCTCATTTAATTTCAGCTCGTTCTTTAAAAAAACGGGCTAGTTTACTTAATTCACGCTAATATAGATGTAAACAATTGGTTTTTATAGAAATCCTTCACATGAAGTAAGTGAATCGCCATGGTATTTGATTCCCATAGTAAAGCATAGGGAGAGATTCCCATAGGAAAGCATAGGGGTGAATTGTGATCGAAAAACTCGCTTAATTTCCGTTCTTTCTCTACAAAATCTGGTAGGTTTACTTTATTCACGTAGATAAATTGGAAAACACTTCGACTTTAACGAAATCCTCGAAAATAAAATTGATATTCCATATGAGGTCATATTCCCATAGTAAAGCATTGGAGTGATTTTTCTGGAAAAACCTCATTTAATTTCAGCTCGTTCTTTAAAAAAACGGGCTAGTTTACTTAATTCACGCAGATATAGATGGAAACAATTGGTTTTTATAGAAATACTTCACATGAAGTAAGTGAATCGACATGGTATTTCATTCCCATAGTAAAGCATAGGGAGGATTCCCCTAGGAAAGCATAGGGGTGAATTGTGCTCGAAAAAACTCGCTTAATTTCCGTTCTTTCTCTACAAAATCTGGTAGATTTACTTTATTCACGTAGGTAAACTGGAAAACACTTCGACTTTAACGAAATCCTCGAAAATAAAATTGATATTCCATATGAGGTCATATTCCCATAGTAAAGCATTGGAGTGATTTTTCTGGAAAAACCTCATTTAATTTCAGCTCGTTCTTTAAAAAAACGGGCTAGTTTACTTAATTCACGCTAATATAGATGTAAACAATTGGTTTTTATAGAAATCCTTCACATGAAGTAAGTGAATCGCCATGGTATTTGATTCCCATAGTAAAGCATAGGGAGAGATTCCCATAGGAAAGCATAGGGGTGAATTGTGATCGAAAAACTCGCTTAATTTCCGTTCTTTCTCTACAAAATCTGGTAGATTTACTTTATTCACGTAGATAAATTGGAAAACACTTCGACTTTAACGAAATCCTCGAAAATAAAATTGATATTCCATATGAGGTCATATTCCCATAGTAAAGCATTGGAGTGATTTTTCTGGAAAAACCTCATTTAATTTCAGCTCGTTCTTTAAAAAAACGGGCTAGTTTACTTAATTCACGCTAATATAGATGTAAACAATTGGTTTTTATAGAAATCCTTCACATGAAGTAAGTGAATCGCCATGGTATTTGATTCCCATAGTAAAGCATAGGGAGAGATTCCCATAGGAAAGCATAGGGGTGAATTGTGATCGAAAAAACTAGCTTAATTTCCGTTCTTTCTCTACAAAATCTGGTAGATTTACTTTATTCACGTAGATAAATTGGAAAACACTTCGACTTTAACGAAATCCTCGAAAATAAAATTGATATTCCATATGAGGTCATATTCCCATAGTAAAGCATTGGAGTGATTTTTCTGGAAAAACCTCATTTAATTTCAGCTCGTTCTTTAAAAAAACGGGCTAGTTTACTTAATTCACCCTAATATAGATATAAACAATTGGTTTTTATAGAAATCCTTCACATGAAGTAAGGGAATCGCCATGGTATTTGATTCCCATAGTAAAGCATAGGGAGAGATTCCCATAGGAAAGCATAGGGGTGAATTGTGATCGAAAAAACTAGCTTAATTTCCGTTCTTTCTCTACAAAATCTGGTAGATTTACTTTATTCACGTAGATAAATTGGAAAACACTTCGACTTTAACGAAATCCTCGAAAATAAAATTGATATTCCATATGAGGTCATATTCCCATAGTAAAGCATTGGAGTGATTTTTCTGGAAAAACCTCATTTAATTTCAGCTCGTTCTTTAAAAAAACGGGCTAGTTTACTTAATTCACGCAGATATAGATGGAAACAATTGGTTTTTATAGAAATACTTCACATGAAGTAAGTGAATCGACATGGTATTTCATTCCCATAGTAAAGCATAGGGAGGATTCCCATAGGAAAGCATAGGGGTGAATTGTGCTCGAAAAAACTCGCTTAATTTCCGTTCTTTCTCTACAAAATCTGGTAGATTTACTTTATTCACGTAGGTAAACTGGAAAACACTTCGACTTTAACGAAATCCTCGAAAATAAAATTGATATTCCATATGAGGTCATATTCCCATAGTAAAGCATTGGAGTGATTTTTCTGGAAAAACCTCATTTAATTTCAGCTCGTTCTTTAAAAAAACGGGCTAGTTTACTTATTTCACGCTAATATAGATGTAAACAATTGGTTTTTATAGAAATCCTTCACATGAAGTAAGTGAATCGCCATGGTATTTGATTCCCATAGTAAAGCATAGGGAGATTTTCCCATAGGAAAGCATAGGGGTGAATTGTGATCGAAAAACTCGCTTAATTTCCGTTCTTTCTCTACAAAATCTGGTAGATTTACTTTATTCACGTAGGTAAACTGGAAAACACTTCGACTTTAACGAAATCCTCGAAAATAAAATTGATATTCCATATGAGGTCATATTCCCATAGTAAAGCATTGGAGTGATTTTTCTGGAAAAACCTCATTTAATTTCAGCTCGTTCTTTAAAAAAACGGGCTAGTTTACTTAATTCACGCTAATATAGATGTAAACAATTGGTTTTTATAGAAATCCTTCACATGAAGTAAGTGAATCGCCATGGTATTTGATTCCCATAGTAAAGCATAGGGAGAGATTCCCATAGGAAAGCATAGGGGTGAATTGTGATCGAAAAACTCGCTTAATTTCCGTTCTTTCTCTACAAAATCTGGTAGATTTACTTTATTCACGTAGATAAATTGGAAAACACTTCGACTTTAACGAAATCCTCGAAAATAAAATTGATATTCCATATGAGGTCATATTCCCATAGTAAAGCATTGGAGTGATTTTTCTGGAAAAACCTCATTTAATTTCAGCTCGTTCTTTAAAAAAACGGGCTAGTTTACTTAATTCACGCTAATATAGATGTAAACAATTGGTTTTTATAGAAATCCTTCACATGAAGTAAGTGAATCGCCATGGTATTTGATTCCCATAGTAAAGCATAGGGAGAGATTCCCATAGGAAAGCATAGGGGTGAATTGTGATCGAAAAAACTAGCTTAATTTCCGTTCTTTCTCTACAAAATCTGGTAGATTTACTTTATTCACGTAGATAAATTGGAAAACACTTCGACTTTAACGAAATCCTCGAAAATAAAATTGATATTCCATATGAGGTCATATTCCCATAGTAAAGCATTGGAGTGATTTTTCTGGAAAAACCTCATTTAATTTCAGCTCGTTCTTTAAAAAAACGGGCTAGTTTACTTAATTCACCCTAATATAGATGTAAACAATTGGTTTTTATAGAAATCCTTCACATGAAGTAAGGGAATCGCCATGGTATTTGATTCCCATAGTAAAGCATAGGGAGAGATTCCCATAGGAAAGCATAGGGGTGAATTGTGATCGAAAAAACTAGCTTAATTTCCGTTCTTTCTCTACAAAATCTGGTAGATTTACTTTATTTACGTAGATAAATTGGAAAACACTTCGACTTTAACGAAATCCTCGAAAATAAAATTGATATTCCATATGAGGTCATATTCCCATAGTAAAGCATTGGAGTGATTTTTCTGGAAAAAAACGCATTTAATTTCAGGTCGTTCTTTAAAAAAAGGGGCTAGTTTACTTAATTCACGCAGATATAGATGGAATACCTTGGTTTTTATAGAAATCCTTCACATGAAGTAAGTGAATCGACATGGTATTACATTCCCATAGTAAAGTATAGGGAGGATTCCCATAGGAGACAAGGAAAATCAGTTTCTTATTAAAATTAATTTCTGCTGAAAATATGATGATAATATGTTAATTTACGTATAAATATGCTATATTACATGTTTAATCAGTTTTATGATCGAAATCCTTGAATACTATTTCAGATGAGATTGGAGTCAAAAATGGCAAAATCAAAGATTTTCGTTCGAAAGTTTAGAAAATGCTTCACATTTTCTAGTGTCGTTTTGTGTTCCATAGATAAGCATTGAAAATAATTCTTTCTTCAATAACTCAATTACTATCCATTATTTCTCGACAAAAATTGGCCAATTAACGTATCTAACCTAGATTTAATAGAAAACACTCCAATTTTAACGAAAGCCTCGAAAATAAAAAAGATAATCCATATGAGGTCATATTCCCATAGTAAAGCATTGGAGTGATTTTTCTGGAAAAACTCATTTAATTTCAATTCTTTCTTTAAAAAAAGGGCCTAGTTTACTTAATTCACGCAGATATAGATGGAAACAATTGGTTTTTATAGAAATCCTTCACATGAAGTAAGTGAATCGACATGGTATTTCATTCCCATAGTAAAGCATAGGGAGGATTCCCATAGGAAAGCATAGGGGTGAATTGTGCTCGAAAAAACTCACTTAATTTCCATTCTTTCTCCACAAAATCTGGTAGATTTACTTTATTCGCGTAGGTAAACTGGCAAACACTTCGAATTTAACGAAATCCTCGAAAATAAAATTGATATTCCATATGAGGTCATATTCCCATAGTAAAGCATTGGAGTGATTTTTCTGGAAAAACCTCATTTAATTTCAGCTCGTTCTTTAAAAAAACGGGCTAGTTTACTTAATTCACGCTAATATAGATGTAAACAATTGGTTTTTATAGAAATCCTTCACATGAAGTAAGTGAATCGCCATGGTATTTGATTCCCATAGTAAAGCATAGGGAGAGATTCCCATAGGAAAGCATAGGGGTGAATTGTGATCGAAAAACTCGCTTAATTTTCCGTTCTTTCTCTACAAAATCTGGTAGGTTTACTTTATTCACGTAGATAAATTGGAAAACACTTCGACTTTAACGAAATCCTCGAAAATAAAATTGATATTCCATATGAGGTCATATTCCCATAGTAAAGCATTGGAGTGATTTTTCTGAAAAAACCTCATTTAATTTCAGCTCGTTCTTTAAAAAAACGGGCTAGTTTACTTAATTCACGCAGATATAGATGGAAACAATTGGTTTTTATAGAAATACTTCACATGAAGTAAGTGAATCGACATGGTATTTCATTCCCATAGTAAAGCATAGGGAGGATTCCCCTAGGAAAGCATAGGGGTGAATTGTGCTCGAAAAAACTCGCTTAATTTCCGTTCTTTCTCTACAAAATCTGGTAGATTTACTTTATTCACGTAGGTAAACTGGAAAACACTTCGACTTTAACGAAATCCTCGAAAATAAAATTGATATTCCATATGAGGTCATATTCCCATAGTAAAGCATTGGAGTGATTTTTCTGGAAAAACCTCATTTAATTTCAGCTCGTTCTTTAAAAAAACGGGCTAGTTTACTTAATTCACGCTAATATAGATGTAAACAATTGGTTTTTATAGAAATCCTTCACATGAAGTAAGTGAATCGCCATGGTATTTGATTCCCATAGTAAAGCATAGGGAGAGATTCCCATAGGAAAGCATAGGGGTGAATTGTGATCGAAAAACTCGCTTAATTTCCGTTCTTTCTCTACAAAATCTGGTAGATTTACTTTATTCACGTAGATAAATTGGAAAACACTTCGACTTTAACGAAATCCTCGAAAATAAAATTGATATTCCATATGAGGTCATATTCCCATAGTAAAGCATTGGAGTGATTTTTCTGGAAAACCTCATTTAATTTCAGCTCGTTCTTTAAAAAAACGGGCTAGTTTACTTAATTCACGCTAATATAGATGTAAACAATTGGTTTTTATAGAAATCCTTCACATGAAGTAAGTGAATCGCCATGGTATTTGATTCCCATAGTAAAGCATAGGGAGAGATTCCCATAGGAAAGCATAGGGGTGAATTGTGATCGAAAAAACTAGCTTAATTTCCGTTCTTTCTCTACAAAATCTGGTAGATTTACTTTATTCACGTAGATAAATTGGAAAACACTTCGACTTTAACGAAATCCTCGAAAATAAAATTGATATTCCATATGAGGTCATATTCCCATAGTAAAGCATTGGAGTGATTTTTCTGGAAAAACCTCATTTAATTTCAGCTCGTTCTTTAAAAAAACGGGCTAGTTTACTTAATTCACCCTAATATAGATGTAAACAATTGGTTTTTATAGAAATCCTTCACATGAAGTAAGGGAATCGCCATGGTATTTGATTCCCATAGTAAAACATAGGGAGAGATTCCCATAGGAAAGCATAGGGGTGAATTGTGATCGAAAAAACTAGCTTAATTTCCGTTCTTTCTCTACAAAATCTGGTAGATTTACTTTATTCACGTAGATAAATTGGAAAACACTTCGACTTTAACGAAATCCTCGAAAATAAAATTGATATTCCATATGAGGTCATATTCCCATAGTAAAGCATTGGAGTGATTTTTCTGGAAAAAAAACGCATTTAATTCCGGTCGTTCTTTAAAAAAACGGGCTAGTTTACTTAATTCACGCTAATATAGATGTAAACAATTGGTTTTTATAGAAATCCTTCATATGAAGTAAGTGAATCGACATGGTATTTCATTCCCATAGTAAAGCATAGGGAGGATTCCCATAGGAAAGCATAGGGGTGAATTGTGATCGAAAAAACTCGCTTAATTTCCGTTCTTTCTCTACAAAATCTGGTAGATTTACTTTATTCACGTAGATAAACTGGTAAACACTTCGACTTTAACGAAATCCTCGAAAATAAAATTGATATTCCATATGAGGTCATATTCCCATAGTAAAGCATTGGAGTGATTTTTCTGGAAAAAACTCATTTAATTTCAGGTCGTCTTTAAAAAAAGGGGCTAGTTTACTTAATTCACGCAGATATAGATGGAATACCTTGGTTTTTATAGAAATCCTTCACATGAAGTAAGTGAATCGACATGGTATTACATTCCCATAGTAAAGTATAGGGAGGATTCCCATAGGAGACAAGGAAAATCAGTTTCTTATTAAAATTAATTTCTGCTGAAAATATGATGATAATATGTTAATTTACGTATAAATATGCTATATTACATGTTTAATCAGTTTTATGATCGAAATCCTTGAATACTATTTCAGATGAGATTGGAGTCAAAAATGGCAAAATCAAAGATTTTCGTTCGAAAGTTTAGAAAATGCTTCACTTTTTCTAGTGTCGTTTTGTGTTCCATAGATAAGCATTGAAAATAATTCTTTCTTCAATAACTCAATTACTATCCATTATTTCTCGACAAAAATTGGCCAATTAACGTATCTAACCTAGATTTAATAGAAAACACTCCAATTTTAACGAAAGCCTCGAAAATAAAAAAGATAATCCATATGAGGTCATATTCCCATAGTAAAAGCATTGGAGTGATTTTTCTGGAAAAACTCATTTAATTTCAATTCTTTCTTTAAAAAAAAGGGCCTAGTTTACTTAATTCACGCAGATATAGATGGAAACAATTGGTTTTTATAGAAATCCTTCACATGAAGTAAGTGAATCGCCATGGTATTTGATTCCCATAGTAAAGCATAGGGAGAGATTCCCATAGGAAAGCATAGGGGTGAATTGTGATCGAAAAACTCGCTTAATTTCCGTTCTTTCTCTACAAAATCTGTAGATTTACTTTATTCACGTAGATAAATTGGAAAACACTTCGACTTTAACGAAATCCTCGAAAATAAATTGATATTCCATATGAGGTCATATTCCCATAGTAAAAGCATTGGAGTGATTTTTCTGGAAAAACCTCATTTAATTTCAGCTCGATCTTTAAAAAAAACGGGCTAGTTTACTTAATTCACGCTAATATAGATGTAAACAATTGGTTTTTATAGAAATCCTTCACATGAAGTAAGTGAATCGCCATGGTATTTGATTCCCATAGTAAAGCATAGGGAGAGATTCCCATAGGAAAGCATAGGGGTGAATTGTGATCGAAAAAACTAGCTTAATTTCCGTTCTTTCTCTACAAAATCTGGTAGATTTACTTTATTCACGTAGATAAATTGGAAAACACTTCGACTTTAACGAAATCCTCGAAAATAAAATTGATATTCCATATGAGGTCATATTCCCATAGTAAAGCATTGGAGTGATTTTTCTGGAAAAACCTCATTTAATTTCAGCTCGTTCTTTAAAAAAACGGGCTAGTTTACTTAATTCACGCAGATATAGATGGAAACAATTGGTTTTTATAGAAATACTTCACATGAAGTAAGTGAATCGACATGGTATTTCATTCCCATAGTAAAGCATAGGGAGGATTCCCATAGGAAAGCATAGGGGTGAATTGTGCTCGAAAAAACTCGCTTAATTTCCGTTCTTTCTCTACAAAATCTGGTAGATTTACTTTATTCACGTAGGTAAACTGGAAAACACTTCGACTTTAACGAAATCCTCGAAAATAAAATTGATATTCCATATGAGGTCATATTCCCATAGTAAAGCATTGGAGTGATTTTTCTGGAAAAACCTCATTTAATTTCAGCTCGTTCTTTAAAAAAACGGGCTAGTTTACTTATTTCACGCTAATATAGATGTAAACAATTGGTTTTTATAGAAATCCTTCACATGAAGTAAGTGAATCGCCATGGTATTTGATTCCCATAGTAAAGCATAGGGAGATTTTCCCATAGGAAAGCATAGGGGTGAATTGTGATCGAAAAACTCGCTTAATTTCCGTTCTTTCTCTACAAAATCTGGTAGATTTACTTTATTCACGTAGGTAAACTGGAAAACACTTCGACTTTAACGAAATCCTCGAAAATAAAATTGATATTCCATATGAGGTCATATTCCCATAGTAAAGCATTGGAGTGATTTTTCTGGAAAAACCTCATTTAATTTCAGCTCGTTCTTTAAAAAAACGGGCTAGTTTACTTAATTCACGCTAATATAGATGTAAACAATTGGTTTTTATAGAAATCCTTCACATGAAGTAAGTGAATCGCCATGGTATTTGATTCCCATAGTAAAGCATAGGGAGAGATTCCCATAGGAAAGCATAGGGGTGAATTGTGATCGAAAAACTCGCTTAATTTCCGTTCTTTCTCTACAAAATCTGGTAGATTTACTTTATTCACGTAGATAAATTGGAAAACACTTCGACTTTAACGAAATCCTCGAAAATAAAATTGATATTCCATATGAGGTCATATTCCCATAGTAAAGCATTGGAGTGATTTTTCTGGAAAAACCTCATTTAATTTCAGCTCGTTCTTTAAAAAAACGGGCTAGTTTACTTAATTCACCCTAATATAGATGTAAACAATTGGTTTTTATAGAAATCCTTCACATGAAGTAAGTGAATCGCCATGGTATTTGATTCCCATAGTAAAGCATAGGGAGAGATTCCCATAGGAAAGCATAGGGGTGAATTGTGATCGAAAAAACTAGCTTAATTTCCGTTCTTTCTCTACAAAATCTGGTAGATTTACTTTATTCACGTAGATAAATTGGAAAACACTTCGACTTTAACGAAATCCTCGAAAATAAAATTGATATTCCATATGAGGTCATATTCCCATAGTAAAGCATTGGAGTGATTTTTCTGGAAAAACCTCATTTAATTTCAGCTCGTTCTTTAAAAAAACGGGCTAGTTTACTTAATTCACCCTAATATAGATGTAAACAATTGGTTTTTATAGAAATCCTTCACATGAAGTAAGGGAATCGCCATGGTATTTGATTCCCATAGTAAAGCATAGGGAGAGATTCCCATAGGAAAGCATAGGGGTGAATTGTGATCGAAAAAACTAGCTTAATTTCCGTTCTTTCTCTACAAAATCTGGTAGATTTACTTTATTTACGTAGATAAATTGGAAAACACTTCGACTTTAAAGAAATCCTCGAAAATAAAATTGATATTCCATATGAGGTCATATTCCCATAGTAAAGCATTGGAGTGATTTTTCTGGAAAAAAACGCATTTAATTTCAGGTCGTTCTTTAAAAAAAGGGGCTAGTTTACTTAATTCACGCAGATATAGATGGAATACCTTGGTTTTTATAGAAATCCTTCACATGAAGTAAGTGAATCGACATGGTATTACATTCCCATAGTAAAGTATAGGGAGGATTCCCATAGGAGACAAGGAAAATCAGTTTCTTATTAAAATTAATTTCTGCTGAAAATATGATGATAATATGTTAATTTACGTATAAATATGCTATATTACATGTTTAATCAGTTTTATGATCGAAATCCTTGAATACTATTTCAGATGAGATTGGAGTCAAAAATGGCAAAATCAAAGATTTTCGTTCGAAAGTTTAGAAAATGCTTCACATTTTCTAGTGTCGTTTTGTGTTCCATAGATAAGCATTGAAAATAATTCTTTCTTCAATAACTCAATTACTATCCATTATTTCTCGACAAAAATTGGCCAATTAACGTATCTAACCTAGATTTAATAGAAAACACTCCAATTTTAACGAAAGCCTCGAAAATAAAAAAGATAATCCATATGAGGTCATATTCCCATAGTAAAGCATTGGAGTGATTTTTCTGGAAAAACTCATTTAATTTCAATTCTTTCTTTAAAAAAAGGGCCTAGTTTACTTAATTCACGCAGATATAGATGGAAACAATTGGTTTTTATAGAAATCCTTCACATGAAGTAAGTGAATCGACATGGTATTTCATTCCCATAGTAAAGCATAGGGAGGATTCCCATAGGAAAGCATAGGGGTGAATTGTGCTCGAAAAAAACTCACTTAATTTCCATTCTTTCTCCACAAAATCTGGTAGATTTACTTTATTCGCGTAGGTAAACTGGCAAACACTTCGAATTTAACGAAATCCTCGAAAATAAAATTGATATTCCATATGAGGTCATATTCCCATAGTAAAGCATTGGAGTGATTTTTCTGGAAAAACCTCATTTAATTTCAGCTCGTTCTTTAAAAAAACGGGCTAGTTTACTTAATTCACGCAGATATAGATGGAAACAATTGGTTTTTATAGAAATACTTCACATGAAGTAAGTGAATCGACATGGTATTTCATTCCCATAGTAAAGCATAGGGAGGATTCCCATAGGAAAGCATAGGGGTGAATTGTGCTCGAAAAAACTCGCTTAATTTCCGTTCTTTCTCTACAAAATCTGGTAGATTTACTTTATTCACGTAGGTAAACTGGAAAACACTTCGACTTTAACGAAATCCTCGAAAATAAAATTGATATTCCATATGAGGTCATATTCCCATAGTAAAGCATTGGAGTGATTTTTCTGGAAAAACCTCATTTAATTTCAGCTCGTTCTTTAAAAAAACGGGCTAGTTTACTTAATTCACGCTAATATAGATGTAAACAATTGGTTTTTATAGAAATCCTTCACATGAAGTAAGTGAATCGCCATGGTATTTGATTCCCATAGTAAAGCATAGGGAGAGATTCCCATAGGAAAGCATAGGGGTGAATTGTGATCGAAAAACTCGCTTAATTTCCGTTCTTTCTCTACAAAATCTGGTAGATTTACTTTATTCACGTAGATAAATTGGAAAACACTTCGACTTTAACGAAATCCTCGAAAATAAAATTGATATTCCATATGAGGTCATATTCCCATAGTAAAGCATTGGAGTGATTTTTCTGGAAAAACCTCATTTAATTTCAGCTCGTTCTTTAAAAAAACGGGCTAGTTTACTTAATTCACGCTAATATAGATGTAAACAATTGGTTTTTATAGAAATCCTTCACATGAAGTAAGTGAATCGCCATGGTATTTGATTCCCATAGTAAAGCATAGGGAGAGATTCCCATAGGAAAGCATAGGGGTGAATTGTGATCGAAAAAACTAGCTTAATTTCCGTTCTTTCTCTACAAAATCTGGTATATTTACTTTATTCACGTAGATAAATTGGAAAACACTTCGACTTTAACGAAATCCTCGAAAATAAAATTGATATTCCATATGAGGTCATATTCCCATAGTAAAGCATTGGAGTGATTTTTCTGGAAAAACCTCATTTAATTTCAGCTCGTTCTTTAAAAAAACGGGCTAGTTTACTTAATTCACGCTAATATAGATGTAAACAATTGGTTTTTATAGAAATCCTTCATATGAAGTAAGTGAATCAACATGGTATTTCATTCCCATAGTAAAGCATAGGGAGGATTCCCATAGGAAAGCATAGGGGTGAATTGTGATCGAAAAAACTCGCTTAATTTCCGTTCTTTCTCTACAAAATCTGAGAGATTTACTTTATTCACGTAGAAAAACTGGTAAACACTTCGACTTTAACGAAATCCTCGAAAATAAAATTGATATTCCATATGAGGTCATATTCCCATAGTAAAGCATTGGA
Organism: Mastigoproctus giganteus; assembly: GCF_048544385.1. Lineage (NCBI taxonomy): Eukaryota > Metazoa > Arthropoda > Arachnida > Uropygi > Thelyphonidae > Mastigoproctus > Mastigoproctus giganteus. The sequence goes on from NW_028328347.1 coordinate 51,351, forward strand.
GTGATTTTTCTGGAAAAAACTCATTTAATTTCAGGTCGTTCTTTAAAAAAAGGGGCTAGTTTACTTAATTCACGCAGATATAGATGGAATACCTTGGTTTTTATAGAAATCCTTCACATGAAGTAAGTGAATCGACATGGTATTACATTCCCATAGTAAAGTATAGGGAGGATTCCCATAGGAGACAAGGAAAATCAGTTTCTTATTAAAATTAATTTCTGCTGAAAATATGATGATAATATGTTAATTTACGTATAAATATGCTATATTACATGTTTAATCAGTTTTATGATCGAAATCCTTGAATACTATTTCAGATGAGATTGGAGTCAAAAATGGCAAAATCAAAGATTTTCGTTCGAAAGTTTAGAAAATGCTTCACTTTTTCTAGTGTCGTTTTGTGTTCCATAGATAAGCATTGAAAATAATTCTTTCTTCAATAACTCAATTACTATCCATTATTTCTCGACAAAAATTGGCCAATTAACGTATCTAACCTAGATTTAATAGAAAACACTCCAATTTTAACGAAAGCCTCGAAAATAAAAAAGATAATCCATATGAGGTCATATTCCCATAGTAAACATTGGAGTGATTTTTCTGGAAAAACTCATTTAATTTCAATTCTTTCTTTAAAAAAAGGGCCTAGTTTACTTAATTCACGCAGATATAGATGGAAACAATTGGTTTTTATAGAAATCCTTCACATGAAGTAAGTGAATCGACATGGTATTTCATTCCCATAGTAAAGCATAGGGAGGATTCCCATAGGAAAGCATAGGGGTGAATTGTGCTCGAAAAAACTCACTTAATTTCCATTCTTTCTCCACAAAATCTGGTAGATTTACTTTATTCGCGTAGGTAAACTGGCAAACACTTCGAATTTAACGAAATCCTCGAAAATAAAATTGATATTCCATATGAGGTCATATTCCCATAGTAAAGCATTGGAGTGATTTTTCTGGAAAAACCTCATTTAATTTCAGCTCGTTCTTTAAAAAAACGGGCTAGTTTACTTAATTCACGCTAATATAGATGTAAACAATTGGTTTTTATAGAAATCCTTCACATGAAGTAAGTGAATCGCCATGGTATTTGATTCCCATAGTAAAGCATAGGGAGAGATTCCCATAGGAAAGCATAGGGGTGAATTGTGATCGAAAAACTCGCTTAATTTCCGTTCTTTCTCTACAAAATCTGGTAGGTTTACTTTATTCACGTAGATAAATTGGAAAACACTTCGACTTTAACGAAATCCTCGAAAATAAAATTGATATTCCATATGAGGTCATATTCCCATAGTAAAGCATTGGAGTGATTTTTCTGGAAAAACCTCATTTAATTTCAGCTCGTTCTTTAAAAAAACGGGCTAGTTTACTTAATTCACGCAGATATAGATGGAAACAATTGGTTTTTATAGAAATACTTCACATGAAGTAAGTGAATCGACATGGTATTTCATTCCCATAGTAAAGCATAGGGAGGATTCCCCTAGGAAAGCATAGGGGTGAATTGTGCTCGAAAAAACTCGCTTAATTTCCGTTCTTTCTCTACAAAATCTGGTAGATTTACTTTATTCACGTAGGTAAACTGGAAAACACTTCGACTTTAACGAAATCCTCGAAAATAAAATTGATATTCCATATGAGGTCATATTCCCATAGTAAAGCATTGGAGTGATTTTTCTGGAAAAACCTCATTTAATTTCAGCTCGTTCTTTAAAAAAACGGGCTAGTTTACTTAATTCACGCTAATATAGATGTAAACAATTGGTTTTTATAGAAATCCTTCACATGAAGTAAGTGAATCGCCATGGTATTTGATTCCCATAGTAAAGCATAGGGAGAGATTCCCATAGGAAAGCATAGGGGTGAATTGTGATCGAAAAACTCGCTTAATTTCCGTTCTTTCTCTACAAAATCTGGTAGATTTACTTTATTCACGTAGATAAATTGGAAAACACTTCGACTTTAACGAAATCCTCGAAAATAAAATTGATATTCCATATGAGGTCATATTCCCATAGTAAAGCATTGGAGTGATTTTTCTGGAAAAACCTCATTTAATTTCAGCTCGTTCTTTAAAAAAACGGGCTAGTTTACTTAATTCACGCTAATATAGATGTAAACAATTGGTTTTTATAGAAATCCTTCACATGAAGTAAGTGAATCGCCATGGTATTTGATTCCCATAGTAAAGCATAGGGAGAGATTCCCATAGGAAAGCATAGGGGTGAATTGTGATCGAAAAAACTAGCTTAATTTCCGTTCTTTCTCTACAAAATCTGGTAGATTTACTTTATTCACGTAGATAAATTGGAAAACACTTCTACTTTAACGAAATCCTCGAAAATAAAATTGATATTCCATATGAGGTCATATTCCCATAGTAAAGCATTGGAGTGATTTTTCTGGAAAAACCTCATTTAATTTCAGCTCGTTCTTTAAAAAAACGGGCTAGTTTACTTAATTCACCCTAATATAGATGTAAACAATTGGTTTTTATAGAAATCCTTCACATGAAGTAAGGGAATCGCCATGGTATTTGATTCCCATAGTAAAGCATAGGGAGAGATTCCCATAGGAAAGCATAGGGGTGAATTGTGATCGAAAAAACTAGCTTAATTTCCGTTCTTTCTCTACAAAATCTGGTAGATTTACTTTATTCACGTAGATAAATTGGAAAACACTTCGACTTTAACGAAATCCTCGAAAATAAAATTGATATTCCATATGAGGTCATATTCCCATAGTAAAGCATTGGAGTGATTTTTCTGGAAAAACCTCATTTAATTTCAGCTCGTTCTTTAAAAAAACGGGCTAGTTTACTTAATTCACGCAGATATAGATGGAAACAATTGGTTTTTATAGAAATACTTCACATGAAGTAAGTGAATCGACATGGTATTTCATTCCCATAGTAAAGCATAGGGAGGATTCCCATAGGAAAGCATAGGGGTGAATTGTGCTCGAAAAAACTCGCTTAATTTCCGTTCTTTCTCTACAAAATCTGGTAGATTTACTTTATTCACGTAGGTAAACTGGAAAACACTTCGACTTTAACGAAATCCTCGAAAATAAAATTGATATTCCATATGAGGTCATATTCCCATAGTAAAGCATTGGAGTGATTTTTCTGGAAAAACCTCATTTAATTTCAGCTCGTTCTTTAAAAAAACGGGCTAGTTTACTTATTTCACGCTAATATAGATGTAAACAATTGGTTTTTATAGAAATCCTTCACATGAAGTAAGTGAATCGCCATGGTATTTGATTCCCATAGTAAAGCATAGGGAGATTTTCCCATAGGAAAGCATAGGGGTGAATTGTGATCGAAAAACTCGCTTAATTTCCGTTCTTTCTCTACAAAATCTGGTAGATTTACTTTATTCACGTAGGTAAACTGGAAAACACTTCGACTTTAACGAAATCCTCGAAAATAAAATTGATATTCCATATGAGGTCATATTCCCATAGTAAAGCATTGGAGTGATTTTTCTGGAAAAACCTCATTTAATTTCAGCTCGTTCTTTAAAAAAACGGGCTAGTTTACTTAATTCACGCTAATATAGATGTAAACAATTGGTTTTTATAGAAATCCTTCACATGAAGTAAGTGAATCGCCATGGTATTTGATTCCCATAGTAAAGCATAGGGAGAGATTCCCATAGGAAAGCATAGGGGTGAATTGTGATCGAAAAACTCGCTTAATTTCCGTTCTTTCTCTACAAAATCTGGTAGATTTACTTTATTCACGTAGATAAATTGGAAAACACTTCGACTTTAACGAAATCCTCGAAAATAAAATTGATATTCCATATGAGGTCATATTCCCATAGTAAAGCATTGGAGTGATTTTTCTGGAAAAACCTCATTTAATTTCAGCTCGTTCTTTAAAAAAACGGGCTAGTTTACTTAATTCACGCTAATATAGATGTAAACAATTGGTTTTTATAGAAATCCTTCACATGAAGTAAGTGAATCGCCATGGTATTTGATTCCCATAGTAAAGCATAGGGAGAGATTCCCATAGGAAAGCATAGGGGTGAATTGTGATCGAAAAACTCGCTTAATTTCCGTTCTTTCTCTACAAATTCTGCTAGATTTACTTTATTCACGTAGATAAATTGGAAAACACTTCGACTTTAACGAAATCCTCGAAAATAAAATTGATATTCCATATGAGGTCATATTCCCATAGTAAAGCATTGGAGTGATTTTTCTGGAAAAACCTCATTTAATTTCAGCTCGTTCTTTAAAAAAACGGGCTAGTTTACTTAATTCACGCTAATATAGATGTAAACAATTGGTTTTTATAGAAATCCTTCACATGAAGTAAGTGAATCGCCATGGTATTTGATTCCCATAGTAAAGCATAGGGAGAGATTCCCATAGGAAAGCATAGGGGTGAATTGTGATCGAAAAAACTAGCTTAATTTCCGTTCTTTCTCTACAAAATCTGGTAGATTTACTTTATTCACGTAGATAAATTGGAAAACACTTCGACTTTAACGAAATCCTCGAAAATAAAATTGATATTCCAAATGAGGTCATATTCCCATAGTAAAGCATTGGAGTGATTTTTCTGGAAAAAAACGCATTTAATTCCGGTCGTTCTTTAAAAAAACGGGCTAGTTTACTTAATTCACGCTAATATAGATGTAAACAATTGGTTTTTATAGAAATCCTTCATATGAAGTAAGTGAATCGACATGGTATTTCATTCCCATAGTAAAGCATAGGGAGGATTCCCATAGGAAAGCATAGGGGTGAATTGTGATCGAAAAAACTCGCTTAATTTCCGTTCTTTCTCTACAAAATCTGGTAGATTTACTTTATTCACGTAGATAAACTGGTAAACACTTCGACTTTAACGAAATCCTCGAAAATAAAATTGATATTCCATATGAGGTCATATTCCCATAGTAAAGCATTGGAGTGATTTTTCTGGAAAAAACTCATTTAATTTCAGGTCGTTCTTTAAAAAAAGGGGCTAGTTTACTTAATTCACGCAGATATAGATGGAATACCTTGGTTTTTATAGAAATCCTTCACATGAAGTAAGTGAATCGACATGGTATTACATTCCCATAGTAAAGTATAGGGAGGATTCCCATAGGAGACAAGGAAAATCAGTTTCTTATTAAAATTAATTTCTGCTGAAAATATGATGATAATATGTTAATTTACGTATAAATATGCTATATTACATGTTTAATCAGTTTTATGATCGAAATCCTTGAATACTATTTCAGATGAGATTGGAGTCAAAAATGGCAAAATCAAAGATTTTCGTTCGAAAGTGTAGAAAATGCTTCACTTTTTCTAGTGTCGTTTTGTGTTCCATAGATAAGCATTGAAAATAATTCTTTCTTCAATAACTCAATTACTATCCATTATTTCTCGACAAAAATTAGCCAATTAACGTATCTAACCTAGATATAATAGAAAACACTCCAATTTTAACGAAAGCCTCGAAAATAAAAAAGATAATCCATATGAGGTCATATTCCCATAGTAAAGCATTGGAGTGATTTTTCTGGAAAAACTCATTTAATTTCAATTCTTTCTTTAAAAAAAGGGCCTAGTTTACTTAATTCACGCAGATATAGATGGAAACAATTGGTTTTTATAGAAATCCTTCACATGAAGTAAGTGAATCGCCATGGTATTTGATTCCCATAGTAAAGCATAGGGAGAGATTCCCATAGGAAAGCATAGGGGTGAATTGTGATCGAAAAACTCGCTTAATTTCCGTTCTTTCTCTACAAAATCTGGTAGATTTACTTTATTCACGTAGATAAATTGGAAAACACTTCGACTTTAACGAAATCCTCGAAAATAAAATTGATATTCCATATGAGGTCATATTCCCATAGTAAAGCATTGGAGTGATTTTTCTGGAAAAACCTCATTTAATTTCAGCTCGATCTTTAAAAAAACGGGCTAGTTTACTTAATTCACCCTAATATAGATGTAAACAATTGGTTTTTATAGAAATCCTTCACATGAAGTAAGTGAATCGCCATGGTATTTGATTCCCATAGTAAAGCATAGGGAGAGATTCCCATAGGAAAGCATAGGGGTGAATTGTGATCGAAAAAACTAGCTTAATTTCCGTTCTTTCTCTACAAAATCTGGTAGATTTACTTTATTCACGTAGATAAATTGGAAAACACTTCGACTTTAACGAAATCCTCGAAAATAAAATTGATATTCCATATGAGGTCATATTCCCATAGTAAAGCATTGGAGTGATTTTTCTGGAAAAAAACGCATTTAATTCCGGTCGTTCTTTAAAAAAACGGGCTAGTTTACTTAATTCACGCTAATATAGATGTAAACAATTGGTTTTTATAGAAATCCTTCATATGAAGTAAGTGAATCGACATGGTATTTCATTCCCATAGTAAAGCATAGGGAGGATTCCCATAGGAAAGCATAGGGGTGAATTGTGATCGAAAAAACTCGCTTAATTTCCGTTCTTTCTCTACAAAATCTGATAGATTTACTTTATTCACGTAGAAAAACTGGTAAACACTTCGACTTTAACGAAATCCTCGAAAATAAAATTGATATTCCATATGAGGTCATATTCCCATAGTAAAGCATTGGAGTGATTTTTCTGGAAAAAACTCATTTAATTTCAGGTCGTTCTTTAAAAAAAGGGGCTAGTTTACTTAATTCACGCAGATATAGATGGAATACCTTGGTTTTTATAGAAATCCTTCACATGAAGTAAGTGAATCGACATGGTATTACATTCCCATAGTAAAGTATAGGGAGGATTCCCATAGGAGACAAGGAAAATCAGTTTCTTATTAAAATTAATTTCTGCTGAAAATATGATGATAATATGTTAATTTACGTATAAATATGCTATATTACATGTTTAATCAGTTTTATGATCGAAATCCTTGAATACTATTTCAGATGAGATTGGAGTCAAAAATGGCAAAATCAAAGATTTTCGTTCGAAAGTTTAGAAAATGCTTCACTTTTTCTAGTGTCGTTTTGTGTTCCATAGATAAGCATTGAAAATAATTCTTTCTTCAATAACTCAATTACTATCCATTATTTCTCGACAAAAATTGGCCAATTAACGTATCTAACATAGATTTAATAGAAAACACTCCAATTTTAACGAAAGCCTCGAAAATAAAAAAGATAATCCATATGAGGTCATATTCCCATAGTAAACATTGGAGTGATTTTTCTGGAAAAACTCATTTAATTTCAATTCTTTCTTTAAAAAAAGGGCCTAGTTTACTTAATTCACGCAGATATAGATGGAAACAATTGGTTTTTATAGAAATCCTTCACATGAAGTAAGTGAATCGACATGGTATTTCATTCCCATAGTAAAGCATAGGGAGGATTCCCATAGGAAAGCATAGGGGTGAATTGTGCTCGAAAAAACTCACTTAATTTCCATTCTTTCTCCACAAAATCTGGTAGATTTACTTTATTCGCGTAGGTAAACTGGCAAACACTTCGAATTTAACGAAATCCTCGAAAATAAAATTGATATTCCATATGAGGTCATATTCCCATAGTAAAGCATTGGAGTGATTTTTCTGGAAAAACCTCATTTAATTTCAGCTCGTTCTTTAAAAAAACGGGCTAGTTTACTTAATTCACGCTAATATAGATGTAAACAATTGGTTTTTATAGAAATCCTTCACATGAAGTAAGTGAATCGCCATGGTATTTGATTCCCATAGTAAAGCATAGGGAGAGATTCCCATAGGAAAGCATAGGGGTGAATTGTGATCGAAAAACTCGCTTAATTTCCGTTCTTTCTCTACAAAATCTGGTAGGTTTACTTTATTCACGTAGATAAATTGGAAAACACTTCGACTTTAACGAAATCCTCGAAAATAAAATTGATATTCCATATGAGGTCATATTCCCATAGTAAAGCATTGGAGTGATTTTTCTGGAAAAACCTCATTTAATTTCAGCTCGTTCTTTAAAAAAACGGGCTAGTTTACTTAATTCACGCAGATATAGATGGAAACAATTGGTTTTTATAGAAATACTTCACATGAAGTAAGTGAATCGACATGGTATTTCATTCCCATAGTAAAGCATAGGGAGGATTCCCATAGGAAAGCATAGGGGTGAATTGTGCTCGAAAAAACTCGCTTAATTTCCGTTCTTTCTCTACAAAATCTGGTAGATTTACTTTATTCACGTAGGTAAACTGGAAAACACTTCGACTTTAACGAAATCCTCGAAAATAAAATTGATATTCCATATGAGGTCATATTCCCATAGTAAAGCATTGGAGTGATTTTTCTGGAAAAACCTCATTTAATTTCAGCTCGTTCTTTAAAAAAACGGGCTAGTTTACTTAATTCACGCTAATATAGATGTAAACAATTGGTTTTTATAGAAATCCTTCACATGAAGTAAGTGAATCGCCATGGTATTTGATTCCCATAGTAAAGCATAGGGAGATTTTCCCATAGGAAAGCATAGGGGTGAATTGTGATCGAAAAACTCGCTTAATTTCCGTTCTTTCTCTACGAAATCTGGTAGATTTACTTTATTCACGTAGGTAAACTGGAAAACACTTCGACTTTAACGAAATCCTCGAAAATAAAATTGATATTCCATATGAGGTCATATTCCCATAGTAAAGCATTGGAGTGATTTTTCTGGAAAAACCTCATTTAATTTCAGCTCGTTCTTTAAAAAAACGGGCTAGTTTACTTAATTCACGCTAATATAGATGTAAACAATTGGTTTTTATAGAAATCCTTCACATGAAGTAAGTGAATCGCCATGGTATTTGATTCCCATAGTAAAGCATAGGGAGAGATTCCCATAGGAAAGCATAGGGGTGAATTGTGATCGAAAAACTCGCTTAATTTCCGTTCTTTCTCTACAAAATCTGGTAGATTTACTTTATTCACGTAGATAAATTGGAAAACACTTCGACTTTAACGAAATCCTCGAAAATAAAATTGATATTCCATATGAGGTCATATTCCCATAGTAAAGCATTGGAGTGATTTTTCTGGAAAAACCTCATTTAATTTCAGCTCGTTCTTTAAAAAAACGGGCTAGTTTACTTAATTCACGCTAATATAGATGTAAACAATTGGTTTTTATAGAAATCCTTCACATGAAGTAAGTGAATCGCCATGGTATTTGATTCCCATAGTAAAGCATAGGGAGAGATTCCCATAGGAAAGCATAGGGGTGAATTGTGATCGAAAAAACTAGCTTAATTTCCGTTCTTTCTCTACAAAATCTGGTAGATTTACTTTATTCACGTAGATAAATTGGAAAACACTTCGACTTTAACGAAATCCTCGAAAATAAAATTGATATTCCATATGAGGTCATATTCCCATAGTAAAGCATTGGAGTGATTTTTCTGGAAAAACCTCATTTAATTTCAGCTCGTTCTTTAAAAAAACGGGCTAGTTTACTTAATTCACGCTAATATAGATGTAAACAATTGGTTTTTATAGAAATCCTTCACATGAAGTAAGTGAATCGCCATGGTATTTGATTCCCATAGTAAAGCATAGGGAGAGATTCCCATAGGAAAGCATAGGGGTGAATTGTGATCGAAAAAACTAGCTTAATTTCCGTTCTTTCTCTACAAAATCTGGTATATTTACTTTATTCACGTAGATAAATTGGAAAACACTTCGACTTTAACGAAATCCTCGAAAATAAAATTGATATTCCATATGAGGTCATATTCCCATAGTAAAGCATTGGAGTGATTTTTCTGGAAAAACCTCATTTAATTTCAGCTCGTTCTTTAAAAAAACGGGCTAGTTTACTTAATTCACGCTAATATAGATGTAAACAATTGGTTTTTATAGAAATCCTTCATATGAAGTAAGTGAATCAACATGGTATTTCATTCCCATAGTAAAGCATAGGGAGGATTCCCATAGGAAAGCATAGGGGTGAATTGTGATCGAAAAAACTCGCTTAATTTCCGTTCTTTCTCTACAAAATCTGAGAGATTTACTTTATTCACGTAGAAAAACTGGTAAACACTTCGACTTTAACGAAATCCTCGAAAATAAAATTGATATTCCATATGAGGTCATATTCCCATAGTAAAGCATTGGAGTGATTTTTCTGGAAAAAACTCATTTAATTTCAGGTCGTTCTTTAAAAAAAGGGGCTAGTTTACTTAATTCACGCAGATATAGATGGAATACCTTGGTTTTTATAGAAATCCTTCACATGAAGTAAGTGAATCGACATGGTATTACATTCCCATAGTAAAGTATAGGGAGGATTCCCATAGGAGACAAGGAAAATCAGTTTCTTATTAAAATTAATTTCTGCTGAAAATATGATGATAATATGTTAATTTACGTATAAATATGCTATATTACATGTTTAATCAGTTTTATGATCGAAATCCTTGAATACTATTTCAGATGAGATTGGAGTCAAAAATGGCAAAATCAAAGATTTTCGTTCGAAAGTTTAGAAAATGCTTCACTTTTTCTAGTGTCGTTTTGTGTTCCATAGATAAGCATTGAAAATAATTCTTTCTTCAATAACTCAATTACTATCCATTATTTCTCGACAAAAATTGGCCAATTAACGTATCTAACCTAGATTTAATAGAAAACACTCCAATTTTAACGAAAGCCTCGAAAATAAAAAAGATAATCCATATGAGGTCATATTCCCATAGTAAACATTGGAGTGATTTTTCTGGAAAAACTCATTTAATTTCAATTCTTTCTTTAAAAAAAGGGCCTAGTTTACTTAATTCACGCAGATATAGATGGAAACAATTGGTTTTTATAGAAATCCTTCACATGAAGTAAGTGAATCGACATGGTATTTCATTCCCATAGTAAAGCATAGGGAGGATTCCCATAGGAAAGCATAGGGGTGAATTGTGCTCGAAAAAACTCACTTAATTTCCATTCTTTCTCCACAAAATCTGGTAGATTTACTTTATTCGCGTAGGTAAACTGGCAAACACTTCGAATTTAACGAAATCCTCGAAAATAAAATTGATATTCCATATGAGGTCATATTCCCATAGTAAAGCATTGGAGTGATTTTTCTGGAAAAACCTCATTTAATTTCAGCTCGTTCTTTAAAAAAACGGGCTAGTTTACTTAATTCACGCTAATATAGATGTAAACAATTGGTTTTTATAGAAATCCTTCACATGAAGTAAGTGAATCGCCATGGTATTTGATTCCCATAGTAAAGCATAGGGAGAGATTCCCATAGGAAAGCATAGGGGTGAATTGTGATCGAAAAACTCGCTTAATTTCCGTTCTTTCTCTACAAAATCTGGTAGGTTTACTTTATTCACGTAGATAAATTGGAAAACACTTCGACTTTAACGAAATCCTCGAAAATAAAATTGATATTCCATATGAGGTCATATTCCCATAGTAAAGCATTGGAGTGATTTTTCTGGAAAAACCTCATTTAATTTCAGCTCGTTCTTTAAAAAAACGGGCTAGTTTACTTAATTCACGCAGATATAGATGGAAACAATTGGTTTTTATAGAAATACTTCACATGAAGTAAGTGAATCGACATGGTATTTCATTCCCATAGTAAAGCATAGGGAGGATTCCCCTAGGAAAGCATAGGGGTGAATTGTGCTCGAAAAAACTCGCTTAATTTCCGTTCTTTCTCTACAAAATCTGGTAGATTTACTTTATTCACGTAGGTAAACTGGAAAACACTTCGACTTTAACGAAATCCTCGAAAATAAAATTGATATTCCATATGAGGTCATATTCCCATAGTAAAGCATTGGAGTGATTTTTCTGGAAAAACCTCATTTAATTTCAGCTCGTTCTTTAAAAAAACGGGCTAGTTTACTTAATTCACGCTAATATAGATGTAAACAATTGGTTTTTATAGAAATCCTTCACATGAAGTAAGTGAATCGCCATGGTATTTGATTCCCATAGTAAAGCATAGGGAGAGATTCCCATAGGAAAGCATAGGGGTGAATTGTGATCGAAAAACTCGCTTAATTTCCGTTCTTTCTCTACAAAATCTGGTAGATTTACTTTATTCACGTAGATAAATTGGAAAACACTTCGACTTTAACGAAATCCTCGAAAATAAAATTGATATTCCATATGAGGTCATATTCCCATAGTAAAGCATTGGAGTGATTTTTCTGGAAAAACCTCATTTAATTTCAGCTCGTTCTTTAAAAAAACGGGCTAGTTTACTTAATTCACGCTAATATAGATGTAAACAATTGGTTTTTATAGAAATCCTTCACATGAAGTAAGTGAATCGCCATGGTATTTGATTCCCATAGTAAAGCATAGGGAGAGATTCCCATAGGAAAGCATAGGGGTGAATTGTGATCGAAAAAACTAGCTTAATTTCCGTTCTTTCTCTACAAAATCTGGTAGATTTACTTTATTCACGTAGATAAATTGGAAAACACTTCGACTTTAACGAAATCCTCGAAAATAAAATTGATATTCCATATGAGGTCATATTCCCATAGTAAAGCATTGGAGTGATTTTTCTGGAAAAACCTCATTTAATTTCAGCTCGTTCTTTAAAAAAACGGGCTAGTTTACTTAATTCACCCTAATATAGATGTAAACAATTGGTTTTTATAGAAATCCTTCACATGAAGTAAGGGAATCGCCATGGTATTTGATTCCCATAGTAAAGCATAGGGAGAGATTCCCATAGGAAAGCATAGGGGTGAATTGTGATCGAAAAAACTAGCTTAATTTCCGTTCTTTCTCTACAAAATCTGGTAGATTTACTTTATTCACGTAGATAAATTGGAAAACACTTCGACTTTAACGAAATCCTCGAAAATAAAATTGATATTCCATATGAGGTCATATTCCCATAGTAAAGCATTGGAGTGATTTTTCTGGAAAAACCTCATTTAATTTCAGCTCGTTCTTTAAAAAAACGGGCTAGTTTACTTAATTCACGCAGATATAGATGGAAACAATTGGTTTTTATAGAAATACTTCACATGAAGTAAGTGAATCGACATGGTATTTCATTCCCATAGTAAAGCATAGGGAGGATTCCCATAGGAAAGCATAGGGGTGAATTGTGCTCGAAAAAACTCGCTTAATTTCCGTTCTTTCTCTACAAAATCTGGTAGATTTACTTTATTCACGTAGGTAAACTGGAAAACACTTCGACTTTAACGAAATCCTCGAAAATAAAATTGATATTCCATATGAGGTCATATTCCCATAGTAAAGCATTGGAGTGATTTTTCTGGAAAAACCTCATTTAATTTCAGCTCGTTCTTTAAAAAAACGGGCTAGTTTACTTATTTCACGCTAATATAGATGTAAACAATTGGTTTTTATAGAAATCCTTCACATGAAGTAAGTGAATCGCCATGGTATTTGATTCCCATAGTAAAGCATAGGGAGATTTTCCCATAGGAAAGCATAGGGGTGAATTGTGATCGAAAAACTCGCTTAATTTCCGTTCTTTCTCTACAAAATCTGGTAGATTTACTTTATTCACGTAGGTAAACTGGAAAACACTTCGACTTTAACGAAATCCTCGAAAATAAAATTGATATTCCATATGAGGTCATATTCCCATAGTAAAGCATTGGAGTGATTTTTCTGGAAAAACCTCATTTAATTTCAGCTCGTTCTTTAAAAAAACGGGCTAGTTTACTTAATTCACGCTAATATAGATTGTAAAACAATTGGTTTTTATAGAAATCCTTCACATGAAGTAAGTGAATCGCCATGGTATTTGATTCCCATAGTAAAGCATAGGGAGAGATTCCCATAGGAAAGCATAAGGGGTGAATTGTGATCGAAAAACTCGCTTAATTTCCGTTCTTTCTCTACAAAATCTGGTAGATTTACTTTATTTCACGTAGATAAATTGGAAAACACTTCGACTTTAACGAAATCCTCGAAAATAAAATTGATATTCCATATGAGGTCATATTCCCATAGTAAAGCATTGGAGTGATTTTTCTGGAAAAACCTCATTTAATTTCAGCTCGTTCTTTAAAAAAAACGGGCTAGTTTACTTAATTCACGCTAATATAGATGTAAACAATTGGTTTTTATAGAAATCCTTCACATGAAGTAAGTGAATCGCCATGGTATTTGATTCCATAGTAAAGCATAGGGAGAGATTCCCATAGGAAAGCATAGGGGTGAATTGTGATCGAAAAAACTAGCTTAATTTCCGTTCTTTCTCTACAAAATCTGGTAGATTTACTTTATTCACGTAGATAAATTGGAAAACACTTCGACTTTAACGAAATCCTCGAAAATAAAATTGATATTCCATATGAGGTCATATTCCCATAGTAAAGCATTGGAGTGATTTTTCTGGAAAAACCTCATTTAATTTCAGCTCGTTCTTTTAAAAAACGGGGCTAGTTTACTTAATTCACCCTAATATAGATGTAAACAATTGGTTTTTATAGAAATCCTTCACATGAAGTAAGGGAATCGCCATGGTATTTGATTCCCATAGTAAAGCATAGGGAGAGATTCCCATAGGAAAGCATAGGGGTGAATTGTGATCGAAAAAACTAGCTTAATTTCCGTTCTTTCTCTACAAAATCTGGTAGATTTACTTTATTTACGTAGATAAATTGGAAAACACTTCGACTTTAACGAAATCCTCGAAAATAAAATTGATATTCCATATGAGGTCATATTCCCATAGTAAAGCATTGGAGTGATTTTTCTGGAAAAAAACGCATTTAATTTCAGGTCGTTCTTTAAAAAAAGGGGCTAGTTACTTAATTCACGCAGATATAGATGGAATACCTTGGTTTTTATAGAAATCCTTCACATGAAGTAAGTGAATCGACATGGTATTACATTTCCCATAGTAAAGTATAGGGAGGATTCCCATAGGAGACAAGGAAAATCAGTTTCTTATTAAAATTAATTTCTGCTGAAAATATGATGATAATATGTTAATTTACGTATAAATATGCTATATTACATGTTTAATCATTTTATGATCGAAATCCTTGAATACTATTTCAGATGAGATTGGAGTCAAAAATGGCAAAATCAAAGATTTTCGTTCGAAAGTTTAGAAAATGCTTCACATTTTCTAGTGTCGTTTTGTGTTCCATAGATAAGCATTGAAAATAATTCTTTCTTCAATAACTCAATTACTATCCATTATTTCTCGACAAAAATTGGCCAATTAACGTATCTAACCTAGATTTAATAGAAAACACTCCAATTTTACGAAAGCCTCGAAAATAAAAAAGATAATCCATATGAGGTCATATTCCCATAGTAAAGCATTGGAGTGATTTTTCTGGAAAAACTCATTTAATTTCAATTCTTTCTTTAAAAAAAGGGCCTAGTTTACTTAATTCACGCAGATATAGATGGAAACAATTGGTTTTTATAGAAATCCTTCACATGAAGTAAGTGAATCGACATGGTATTTCATTCCCATAGTAAAGCATAGGGAGGATTCCCATAGGAAAGCATAGGGTGAATTGTGCTCGAAAAACTCACTTAATTTCCATTCTTTCTCCACAAAATCTGGTAGATTTACTTTATTCGCGTAGGTAAACTGGCAAACACTTCGAATTTAACGAAATCCTCGAAATAAAATTGATATTCCATATGAGGTCATATTCCCATAGTAAAGCATTGGAGTGATTTTTCTGGAAAAACCTCATTTAATTTCAGCTCGTTCTTTAAAAAAACGGGCTAGTTTACTTAATTCACGCTAATATAGATGTAAACAATTGGTTTTTATAGAAATCCTTCACATGAAGTAAGTGAATCGCCATGGTATTTGATTCCCATAGTAAAGCATAGGGAGAGATTCCCATAGGAAAGCATAGGGGTGAATTGTGATCGAAAAACTCGCTTAATTTCCGTTCTTTCTCTACAAAATCTGGTAGGTTTACTTTATTCACGTAGATAAATTGGAAAACACTTCGACTTTAACGAAATCCTCGAAATAAAATTGATATTCCATATGAGGTCATATTCCCATAGTAAAGCATTGGAGTGATTTTTCTGGAAAAACCTCATTTAATTTCAGCTCGTTCTTTAAAAAAACGGGCTAGTTTACTTAATTCACGCAGATATAGATGGAAACAATTGGTTTTTATAGAAATACTTCACATGAAGTAAGTGAATCGACATGGTATTCATTCCCATAGTAAAGCATAGGGAGGATTCCCATAGGAAAGCATAGGGGTGAATTGTGCTCGAAAAAACTCGCTTAATTTCCGTTCTTTCTCTACAAAATCTGGTAGATTTACTTTATTCACGTAGGTAAACTGGAAAACACTTCGACTTTAACGAAATCCTCGAAAATAAAATTGATATTCCATATGATGTCATATTCCCATAGTAAAGCATTGGAGTGATTTTTCTGGAAAAACCTCATTTAATTTCAGCCTCGTTCTTTAAAAAACGGGCTAGTTTACTTAATTCACGCTAATATAGATGTAAACAATTGGTTTTTATAGAAATCCTTCACATGAAGTAAGTGAATCGCCATGGTATTTGATTCCCATAGTAAAGCATAGGGAGATTTTCCCATAGGAAAGCATAGGGGTGAATTGTGATCGAAAACTCGCTTAATTTCCGTTCTTTCTCTACAACATCTGGTAGATTTACTTTATTCACGTAGGTAAACTGGAAAACACTTCGACTTTAACGAAATCCTCGAAAATAAAATGATATTCCATATGAGGTCATATTCCCATAGTAAAGCATTGGAGTGATTTTTCTGGAAAAACCTCATTTAATTTCAGCTCGTTCTTTAAAAAAAACGGGCTAGTTTACTTAATTCACGCTAATATAGATGTAAACAATTGGTTTTTATAGAAATCCTTCACATGAAGTAAGTGAATCGCCATGGTATTTGATTCCCATAGTAAAGCATAGGGAGAGATTCCCATAGGAAAGCATAGGGGTGAATTGTGATCGAAAAACTCGCTTAATTTCCGTTCTTTCTCTACAAAATCTGGTAGATTTACTTTATTCACGTAGATAAATTGGAAAACACTTCGACTTTAACGAAATCCTCGAAAATAAAATTGATATTCCATATGAGGTCATATTCCCATAGTAAAGCATTGGAGTGATTTTTCTGGAAAAACCTCATTTAATTTCAGCTCGTTCTTTAAAAAAACGGCTAGTTTACTTAATTCACGCTAATATAGATGTAAACAATTGGTTTTTATAGAAATCCTTCACATGAAGTAAGTGATCGCATGGTATTTGATTCCCATAGTAAAGCATAGGGAGAGATTCCCATAGGAAAGCATAGTGGTGAATTGTGATCGAAAAAACTAGCTTAATTTCCGTTCTTTCTCTACAAAATCTGGTAGATTTACTTTATTCACGTAGATAAATTGGAAAACACTTCGACTTTAACGAAATCCTCGAAAATAAAATTGATATTCCATATGAGGTCATATTCCCATAGTAAAGCATTGGAGTGATTTTTCTGGAAAAACCTCATTTAATTTCAGCTCGTTCTTTAAAAAAACGGGCTAGTTACTTAATTCACGCTAATATAGATGTAAACAATTGGTTTTTATAGAAATCCTTCACATGAAGTAAGTGAATCGCCATGGTATTTGATTCCCATAGTAAAGCATAGGGAGAGATTCCCATAGGAAAGCATAGGGGTGAATTGTGATCGAAAAAACTAGCTTAATTTCCGTTCTTTCTCTACAAAATCTGGTAGATTTACTTTATTCACGTAGATAAATTGGAAAACACTTCGACTTTAACGAAATCCTCGAAAATAAAATTGATATTCCATATGAGGTCATATTCCCATAGTAAAGCATTGGAGTGATTTTTCTGGAAAACCTCATTTAATTTCAGCGTCGTTCTTTAAAAAAACGGGCTAGTTTACTTAATTCACGCTAATATAGATGTAAACAATTGGTTTTTATAGAAATCCTTCATATGAAGTAAGTGAATCAAGCATGGTATTTCATTCCCATAGTAAAGCATAGGGAGGATTCCCATAGGAAAGCATAGGGGTGAATTGTGATCGAAAAAACTCGCTTAATTTCCGTTCTTTCTCTACAAAATCTGAGAGATTTACTTTATTCACGTAGAAAAACTGGTAAACACTTCGACTTTAACGAAATCCTCGAAAATAAAATTGATATTCCATATGAGGTCATATTCCCATAGTAAAGCATTGGAGTGATTTTTCTGGAAAAAACTCATTTTAATTTCAGGTCGTTCTTTAAAAAAGGGGCTAGTTTACTTAATTCACGCAGATATAGATGGAATACCTTGGTTTTTATAGAAATCCTTCACATGAAGTAAGTGAATCGACATGGTATTACATTCCCATAGTAAAGTATAGGGAGGATTCCCATAGGAGACAAGGAAAATCAGTTTTCTTATTAAAATTAATTTCTGCTGAAAATATGATGATAATATGTTAATTTACGTATAAATATGCTATATTACATGTTTAATCAGTTTTATGATCGAAATCCTTGAATACTATTTCAGATGAGATTGGAGTCAAAAATGGCAAAATCAAAGATTTTCGTTCGAAAGTTTAGAAAATGCTTCACTTTTTCTAGTGTCGTTTTGTGTTCCATAGATAAGCATGAAAATAATTCTTTCTTCAAGAACTCAATTACTATCCATTATTTCTCGACAAAAATGGCCAATTAACGTATCTAACCTAGATTTAATAGAAAACACTCAATTTTAACGAAAGCCTCGAAAATAAAAAAGATAATCCATATGAGGTCATATTCCCATAGTAAACATTGGAGTGATTTTTCTGGAAAAACTCATTTAATTTCAATTCTTTCTTTAAAAAAAGGCCTAGTTTACTTAATTCACGCAGATATAGATGGAAACAATTGGTTTTTATAGAAATCCTTCACATGAAGTAAGTGAATCGACATGGTATTTCATTCCCATAGTAAGCATAGGGAGGATTCCCATAGGAAAGCATAGGGGGTGAATTGTGCTCGAAAAACTCACTTAATTTCCATTCTTTCTCCACAAAATCTGGTAGATTTACTTTATTCGCGTAGGTAAACTGGCAAACACTTCGAATTTAACGAAATCCTCGAAAATAAAATTGATATTCCATATGAGGTCATATCCCATAGTAAAAGCATTGGTGTGATTTTTCTGGAAAAAACCTCATTTAATTTCAGCTCGTTCTTTAAAAAACGGCTAGTTTACTTAATTCACGCTAATATAGATGTAAACAATTGGTTTTTTATAGAAATCCTTCACATGAAGTAGTGAATCGCCATGGTATTTGATTCCATAGTAAAGCATAGGGAGAGATTCCCATAGGAAAGCATAGGGGTGAATTGTGATCGAAAAACTCGCTTAATTTCCGTTCTTTCTCTACAAAATCTGGTAGGTTACTTTATTCACGTAGATAAATTGGAAAACACTTCGACTTTAACGAAATCCTCGAAAATATAAAATTGATATTCCCATATGAGGTCATATTCCCATAGTAAAGCATTGGAGTGATTTTTCTGAAAAAACCTCATTTAATTTCAGCTCGTTCTTTAAAAAAACGGGCTAGTTTACTTAATTCACGCAGATATAGATGGAAACAATTGGTTTTTTATAGAAATACTTCACATGAAGTAAGTGAATCGACATGGTATTTCATTCCC